>NW_006921970.1:2094777-2112470 GCF_000298275.1 Orycteropus afer afer | reverse complement strand
GGGCAGCTCTCAAAATGTTTTCTTTGTCTTTGGTTTTGGAGAGTTTGATTATACTATGTCTCGGTGTTTTTATCTTGGGATCTATCTTGTGTGGGGTTCTATGAGCTTCTTGGACAAATATCTTTTCCTTCTTCATGATATGGGGAAAGTAGGTCTTCCACAATTTTCTCTTTTTTTTTGCCTCTTCTTGTTCTGGAATTCCAATGAGTCTTATGTTGCTTCTTTTCATATCATCCCATATAACTCTTAGGTTCTCTTCATTTCTTTTAAATCTTTGTTCTGATTTTTCTTCATAAAGGCTGGTGTCCAAGAATTTGTCTTCTAGTTGGGATATGTGTTCTGATTGTGCATTAATCTTATTTTGTTCTTGAATGATTTTCCTGAGTTCTTCCAGGGAACTGTCTGTGTTCTTGCTTCTGTTTGGGGTTTCCATAGGCTCTATAAACATATCTTCTAAATTCCTTCTATTGCCTCCTCTTCCTCCATGTTTAATGAGACCTTTGTTTGTTGTGGTAGTTCAGTTTGTGTGTCAGCTTGGCTGGGCCTGGTTGAGTGGCTGAGCAGCTAGATGTAGTATTCCCCATGATGAGACTGGTAATCAACTCCATGGTGAAATCTACTGTGAGCAGCTGAGTAGCTGCCTTAAGAAATGTGGTCTGCTTCCTGTCTATAAGCAGGAACCTTGGAGAATGGTCTCTAGCCTATGGCACACTTGAACCCTGCATGTAGCTGTGTTATTGTTCAGCATCCTGCCATTCTCTGCTGACCTTGGGACTTACAATAGACTTGAATTAATGGCCTGCCATGTGGTTTGGTAACATTGGGACTGTGCCTTTTTGCTTGTCAACCTTGGGCTTCTCAGCTTTAACAGCCAGCAGCTGTCTGAGTGAATAAATGCCTCTAGCTCCAGTGGGCCAGGAGCAGGAACTGGAGCTCGACCCCAAGACTGAGGGGCTTTCACCCAACCCCAAGAGCCTGGCACTTTGAACTTAGACTTAAAACCCCCATCTATAAGAGAATAAACTCCTGTTTGTTGAGGCCATCCCATTTGTGGTATATTCTTGTCACAGTGGCACTAGGTAACAAGAATATTTGTGGTTTTGCTTCTAATGTCTTGTCCTGTTTCTTTGTTTGATTTGAGGTTGCCTGTTGTTTCCAAGACATTTTGAGATTTTTTTTAACTCTTGCTTATGTTGATTTCTTTTGTCTTGGTTTCATGATTTAATATTTTGAAAAGGTGGAGCTGGTGTATTTTATTTTTTTTAGTTATTAATTCAGGTATGCTGGGTTGCTCTGCAGTTTTCTTTGTGATGATGGCATCACTGTGTGGAATGTGGATATGGGTTTCTGTTTGTTATAAAGAGTGTTTAGAATTCTAACCGGTAGGTATTATGATGGCTGAATGTTGTTTCTTCTATTGTGGGAGAAGGTTGGAGTGGAAAAGAGAAAAAAGGAAAACTCCCTGTTGGTAGTGATGGTTTCTAGGTCTTTGAGCAGGCTGCTAATGATGCATTGTACTGTTATTCACAGGCCCACAGCTCAAGTTCAGCAAAGACTCCACTTGTTAGGGGGTTGACATTTTCCACTGGGCTCAAACACATGCAAAATCCCCCCTCCCAAGGCCCCTCAGCACCAGAAAGCTGACCCAAGACAACTGCCCAGCTCCATGATCCACCGTGGGAGTTCCTCTCTGGGACTGCACACCTGTGATGCCAGCCCACACCATGATCTGTGGTGGGGTTCCTCCCAGGGACCATGCACCTGCATTGCTGGTCCACACCATGATCCACCACAGGAGTGTCTCTCTGGGACTGCCTACCTGCTACGTCAAAGATCCACTTGTTTTCAGCAGTGCTGGAGTCAGGGCAGTACCCGCTCACACACGGTGGTCCCAATATTACTAAAAATGTCAATTGCAGGCCCCTCAATACCAAAAAACTGATGGGTCAGTTGATGGCCTGTTCAGTGATCCACTGTGGGGGCACCTCCCTGGGGCCATCCTCTTGCAGCACCAATGGACTCTTTGTTTGGGTTTCACCAGTGATGGATGTGCCAGCTTGCTCTTAGATGACCCAAATTACCAATACAATCAGGTGCTTAACATAGATTCTTGGGGTGATTACTGGTATGCTGGTGTGTTTGCTGGTATGCCGGTGTGGTGTGTCTTCTTCCTTAACCCAGGGATGTCTCCAATGGCCTTTCTCATCTGCCAGTCATGCTACACAGGATAGATCTCCTGTTCTTGTTATTTGTTTCCCCTGTCCCTTTCTCCTTTCCAATCCTACTCCCCTGAGTTTGGTGCACTCTGACTCAGTGAGCTTTTCAGAGCACCAGAATCCCTAATTCAATCTGCTGTACCTAGTTTTTCAGGCACTAAGATGCTAGAGGGAATTAGCATGGTGATTACTGATGAGATTCCATTTTGAAAAAAAAAAAAAAAAACTAATATGTACTTTTTAATGTTGTACAAGTTGTATAATTATATATGACAAACAAAATGCTTGACTACCAATTTGAGAAGAAGAAGCTTTTAAACTTTATATTGTGATTTGGGTGAAAGTTTACAGAACAAAAGTATGTTTTTTTAAAATAATACTTCTATAAAGAGCTTAACATGAAAAGAGCCCTGGAGGTTCAGCTGCTAACCAAAGGGTGGCTGTTCAAACCCACCCAGTAAATCCAAATCTGAGAGAGATAAAATCAGTAAGATTATAGCCTTGGAAATCCTATGAGGCTGTTCTATCACATGGGGTTATTATGATTCAAATTAGACTTTATGACACCTGACAACAATAGATCTTTACTTATTTAAAGATGATGTTTTAACCCAATAGGGTTTTCAAGGCTGTGACCTTTTGAAAGCAGGTAGCAAGGCCTCTCCTCTGAGGGATTTTGGAAGGTTCAAGTCACCAAATATTTGGCTAGTAGTAAAGAGTTTAATATTTGTAACACTCAGGACTCCTCACATTGTGACTCAAAGACTTTAGTGATTTTATTCAAAACTTTGTGCTATTTATGAAAAAATTTGACTTCTCATCAATACTTTTAATTAAAATCTAGCATGCAAGCAGTTGCATTTTGAATGTATTATTAAAAGAGAGAGGCAAATTTTTAAATTTCAACCATGAGTATTAAATTGTTATGGATTAGAAATTAAAATATAAAAGGTATTTTAAATTCAATTAATAACAAAGAATCCACTTTGATCTGTTAAATAATGGAAACTATGTTTTTTTTCTTGTTATTCTTGAAATGCTTTATTATATTATTCATTTAATGTATTGTGGTTTAGGTGAAAGTTTATAGAGCAAAGTATTTATCCTTTCAGCCATTTATACACATTTTGTTTCATAACATTAACTGCAATTTCCTCAATATAACAGCATTCTTCCTAGTTTCTCTCTGGGTTCTCTGTTTCCATTCTTCCTTCTTTCTTGCCCCTTCCTGCTTTCTGACCTTTGTTTTTGGAAAACTACTGCCCTTTTGATCTGGTATTAACATCTGAGGCTGAGGCCCTTCAAAATCTTTCAAACCTGGTACTGAACCCCACTCCCCCAGAATCACCTTGCAGCCAAATAGCCCACGGTCCTAGAAAGTGAACACCACCACTCCTAAGGACCATACTCCTCAGAAGCTATGCTTTAACCTCACTCTTCTCTAAAATTAGAAAACAATCCCAAGATTGACTAATGGAAAGTGTAAAGCAAAAGATGTATGCATATTATTAAACCAATGCGGTTGAACCAATAAATAGACTAAGAGCATCATTTATAGGGGGTTCGTATATACACAAACCAAAACATAATAGTAACCCATACACTGCACAACATGTCCACACATTGTCAATAAAATGTTTCCTGATGGTTGAAAAGCACCACCCTTTCTTTAACCATTCACATTATTCTTTTATAAAAAGTATAACAAAAAAGAAAACATTAATCTTATAAAATACTAAGGAAAAGAAATAGTTTTTCTGATACATATTAGAACACAACATTTTCAAGCACTTCTTTGTAAAAGAAGCCATTTTATTTGCTTGATTGATTAGGTGATAAATACACTAGGTGGGTAAAGCAAAGTCTCCTGATAATTGCAATAAATCAAAATGAAACCAAACTCACTGCTACTGAGTAGACTCTGATTAATCATGACTCCTATTGTGTTTCCAAGGCTGTATATTTTTATGGAAGCAGAATGCCACATCTTTCTTCCAAGGAGCAGCTGATGGGTTCAGTCTACTGACCTTTTGGTTAACAACCAAATCCCTTTAGCACTGCACTACTCAACTCACTGCCATGAGTCGATTTCGACTTATACATTGCCCATTGGGTTTCCAAGGCTGTAAATCTTTACAGAAGTAGATTTCCTCATCTTCCTCCCAAAGAGCAGCTGATGGCTTTGAACCAATGACCTTCAGGTTAGCAGCCTTACCCACTGCAACTCAACGCACTGCGACCCCTCCTTGGATTTCCAAGGCCATATCACTACGGAAGTCAATGTCCAACCTTCCTTCTAAGGAGTGGCTGATGGGTTTGAACTACCAGCCTTCTGGTTAGCAGTCAAATGCCCTAGGCGTTATGCCACCAGAGTAATTCATATGCCAGAATTATCTCTCTTAATTGCAATAAAAGAGATAATTCTCAAAACTACAGTTTCTAAGTTTTGTTGGTGAAAGAAAAACATAAATAATCTATAGGAAGAGAATTCTTTAATAATCACATTTTTTTCTCACAAATCAAATAAACAAGAAAAAATTATATTTAGCTAAATTAGCTGCTGCATAGATTGCATAATATTAATGTATTTTCCATAATACAATTACTTCTCAGAATATCAGTCTGGGGATTAACTGTTCAGTTAATTATAATGGAATTGTCTCTCAGAAATGATTTCTCAAAACTCTACAGGTTAATCAAAGATAGGGAATATTTTGGAAAATATGAGAATATCCTCTCACCATTGAGCTACAATAAATATATTACCACCATCTATTCTGACAAAGACATTCTTAGTTCAATTGTCAGTTAATTTACAATCATCAGTTTATTTCACTAAGTTTAATATAAGATGTGCATAGGAGAATTTCCAACGCTAGTGTGGAAGACCAAGGAGACCCCTTGCTGAAAATTGCAGAACTTTAATAAACTAGCAGCCATGATTAAAGCAGACATTAATTATAATGACCAACTTGCTATTTTTCCTTCCGTTTAAGTAAATAGAATAGCTGACTTCTTTGCAGAGGGTGATTTTTTTAGATGTTTTTTGGCTCATACATTTTTTTGAGTATGAACTTATTCCATTGTCAGTTTCAGCAAAGAACTGTGGTTTATTGGGCACTATGACCCTGACAAGAGAAATATCGAGTCTGAGATATAGAGGAACAAAGACATTCCTGGTAGTACAAGAGATCTTCAACTCCCTTTCCATCTCCCCATATAATCATGTTTACCCCTTTGCTGGGAGAGAGAATTTTTAGAGAAATTCTTTTCTCTGCCTCCTCAATAAATCTTTCCCTTTTCCACTTCAACCTATTGTGGTGATTAGCTTTCCTTATGACATGTTCCTGCATCAGAATGGCACCCAATGTGGGGCATGCCTCTGCAACTTGGTGGCCCTGTCCCCAACTGAGGCCTGGGGTGGTCTGCTTTGAGCAGCCACTAGGGTTTTCTTTCCCCAGGCAGGCTGTCCATTGCTTCTGTCCGGAGGCAGCACCACCAGTCCATTTCACACAGAAAAAGGAAAGCAAAAGCACAATTTCAGGAACTGGCTTTCAGTGAGAGTCCCCTACCCTTTTCCTGGGTGCCACAGGACTGGGAAGGATAGGGCCAGAGGGGCTCATCCTGAGTTACTAAAGTACCATTCCTCAGTGGGAGGAGGCAGGCTTAGTTGACCCTTCTGTGAAGTGTATTCTGCTACATTTTGTTCCTCAGGAGAGGAAGACTGACTTGGTTCAGGGGGACCTTTTTCAGCATCAGAGTCTCCAGAACATTTGGGGCATGAGTGTTTGCACTGTCATTCTATGAACTGTCTATTTGTGTTCCTTTTTTTTTTTTTTTTCTTTTTTAATATCTTTAACTCCTCTTGATATTTTGGAAGCAAGCATAGCAAGCTTATAATGCTATTTGCTGACCTTGCCAAGCATTACAATTAAAGAACTTTGTTTCATTTGTCAGAGGGACTCTCATGTGTGGAAAAAAGAATGTTTGAGCTCCTCTGGACCACTGCTTTTTAAGAGAGCTGTCTTGAACCTTATCTACCCTTTCCTTAGTGGCTCATACTCAGACTCCCTTTTTCTTTTCCTCTTTCACTATTTTATACAAGAAGCTTAAAGGTGAAAATAACTGGAAGCCCCATTGAACTCCCTTGGTGACAGACAGCCTTCTTGGGTGTCCCTTCATGTTGGTTTTCCAAATAGAGCTTCCTTCCTTGCTTCAGCCTGAGTCTATGGTTCAGTGAGCCATGCCAAACAGGACCTGGACCCAGTTTTATGGTTGCATTTTCCAGGTTAGGCAGCCAGGGACACCATTTGGTGGCTGCTCCATGCTGCTGGGGCAGGGCAGAATGATTGGGGCCCCCAGAGATTTCCCCAGAGAGCCTTTTGCCCTGTGACCTGGCAGACTCAGCCTGGACCCAATAATGTCCCCTTGAGAGGCAACGATGGCCTTACTTCAGGTAAGCTTGTGCTTGTTCTGGTCAGACATTTGTCTGTAATCTAGTTATTATAGGCCAACCTTGAAGTTGTTGAGCCTGCATTGAGGTTGGCACACATAATCCAAGCAGGTTGCCTTCATTGAGAATAGCAGCACTTGGTATCCGAGCAGGGGAAAGGAAAGCAACATTTACTGCTCTAGGCGTAAGGACCACTAAACTAACTTGTTTTCTGGTTTTTCTGTCCTAATTTTCTGATTCTGTTTCTTTTGTAACTGGATTTTGAGATGGGTAACAGCCAGAGTATACCAGAGTACACTCTGCTAGGATGTTTTTTAAAACATTAGAACTAATTTAGTTATGATCCCATGAAAAAGAAAAGACTGTTTTTTTAAAGCACAGTTGTATGACCACAATATTAATTAGGAGGCCAAAAATGCTGGCTGCCTTATGGAGCAGTAAATTATAACACTATTTTACAATTGGGTTTATTTTGTTCCAACACATGCTTATTGCATTAGCAAATAAAACAAAAAATGTTTATACAGACCTTTATGTCTTTGTACAGAAACTCAACAAGCTTGCAAAATTTATGCTCAGACTATTACTAAGGGCTAGCAGCCTTTAGCTCCTACCCCAGTATTAACCAGAGAAGGAGATGCTTATGACCCCTTGAGTTTCTTAAAACCCCCTCTCATGTATCCACCAGAAGTAGACTTTATTTTTTCATGGGACCTGCAGGGGAGAGCCGAACCTGTAAGAGGCTCCCTAATTTCCCTTTCCCACACCTGTCAGGGATTTGATTTGACCCAGGAAGGTGCAGAGACTGGGCCAGGCCAGGGGGATGTGGCTAAGGGCATACTTGCTTCACCAGATTTCCTCATGGGAAGAGATGATTAGGGTGTCTTTTAGCACAACATATTTATACAATTGGAAGAATTATACTCTAGGTTACCAAAAGAATCCAGGCCAAATGTATGGTCCGATGATTTTTATTTTAACTCCTTTGACTCAACATGGACTGATTGTCAGTCACTCTTGATTACTTTGTTAATTCCAGAGGAATGGAGGTTGTTGATGAACTGTGCTCAAGAGGAAGCACAGAGAACAGAGATGACCAACCACAGCAGGTGGCAAGTACTTTGGACAATGACCTTCCACTATGAGACTCCTAAACAAAAAAAACAAACACACTGCCATGGAGTTGAATCCGAATCATAGCAACCCCTCCTTGGGTTTCCAAGGCGGTATCACTACGGAAGTAGATTGCCCAGCCTTCCTTCCAAGGAGTGGCTGGTAGGTTTGAATCACCAGCCTTCTGGTTAGCAATGAAATGCCTTAGGCATTACGCCACCATAGCTCCTATGGGACTAGGACCCAAATGACATAAAAAATTACGCAATGCTTTTAAATTACAAAGACTTTAATAGGAATTAGAGATAGAGTTCCCAAACTAAGAGTTTGAATAAGAGATATGAGATTAAGCAAAAGAACAATGAGGATCCTTCTCCCTTTTTACAGAGAATTTTCAAAGCCTCAGACAGCATACAGATTTAGATCCTGAAAACCCAGATAATGCTATGTTTATCAGACAGAGCATTCCTAACATCAGGAAGAAATTACAGAAAACTAAAGTGAATATGACAGTTAGCATTGGACACTTAGTGGAGTACTATCAAATCTCTAAGACAAAAGCCCAGATAGTCCCAAAGAAAGTGACATATTTGAAGTTTGTCATCAGCAAGGAACAAAGGAAATTCCAACAGGAGGAAAAACAAGTAATTTACCAGCTAGCCCCACCATAGACACCCAAACAGCTTAGAGGATCCCTGGGTATGGTTGGGTTTGGTTAGATTTGGATACCTAACTTGAGACTCATAACAAAACCCTCGTACTCCTTCCTAGAAGAAAAAAAAAAGAGACTGATCCATTTTTGTGGGGAAAATTACAGCAACAGATCATTGAGAAATTAAAGCAGGCCCTCCTAAAGACCCTGGCCTTAGGACTGCCAGATTTATGTAAGTCTTTTGATTTGGTAGCGTAGAGCCTAAGGCACTTGACTGCTCACCAGAAGTCTAGTGGTTCAAACCCACCAGCCACTCCTCCGAAAGAAGGTTCGGCAACCTACTTTCGTAGTGATACCGCCTAAGAAACACAAGGAGGGGTTGCTATGAGTAAGGTCTGACTTGACGGCATATAACAACAACAACAACAACATTTGATTTGTTTGTACATGAGCATCAAGGCGTAGCAGCCAGAGTTCTTACTCAGTTCCTGGGATTTTGAAAAAGACTGATGACATACTTTTCCAAAACTTTTGAAAACTTGGCTGGCCTGTCTAATTGGAGGTAATAGCAGCAGTAATGAAAATGTTCAAAGCTACACTTAGACAAATCATCTGGGTTTATACTGCTCTTTCAGTCCTGGCAGTCCTAGACCAAAAAGACACCCACTGGCTGCCCCAAGCAAGGATTACTCAAAATCACACCTCCTTAGGAGACAACTTGAGCATGCAGATCTAGCCAGCAACTAGCATAAACCTAGCTACCCTGTTGCCAACTTTGCCTTAAGCAGACCTCCTTCATCACGATTGTGTCAGAACCAGCAGGCCAGATCTCTCTGACCAGCTACTGCACAAATTAGATCTCACTTGATTCATAAATGAGAGTAGCTTCGTGGAGAATGAACAATGGAAGGTAGGCTACCCAATCATCAGCCTTACCAAGGTCTAAGGAGTACAGACACTCCGCCATGGAACATCAGCACAGATGGGTGAGCTAATTGCCATGATCCAGGCACTGAGGATGCCATGGGGTCAGAAGGTGACAGTACACACAGAGTCAAAAGGCCTTCCCTTACAGGATTAAAAGGCCAAAGGACTATTGGGAGAAATTATTCCAAGATTTGAAATTCCCCAGATGATTGAGGGTGAAAATGAAACCTTTCACTGGCATAATAACCCAGTTGATGTATGAACATTTGGGTATTGAGTGAAAGTTTTCTACTGCTTAGAGACCCTAATCTAGTGGTAAAGTAGAAAGGATAAATCATACTTTAAGAACTCACATAGCTAAATTATGTCAGGAATTAAATTGGGTAAAAATCCCCACACGGCCCTGTTCAGAATCAGAATTGCCCCCAAAACAAAACTGAAGGTAAGTACCTTTGAGATGGTTTAAAGTCACCCCTATTGTGAAACCTAAACACCACTGATTTAAATTGTATCTATGCTAAAAAAAAAAAAAAAAAAAAATTGACTTCGTAACTTGACTAGCTTTGTGACCTTGAGAAAGTCACTAAATCTCTCTGTGACTCAGTTTACTCATTTATGAAATGACGATAATACTGTTGTTAGGTGCCAGCCAGTTGGCTACGACTCATAGCGACCCTTTGCACAACAGAACAAAACTGCCTGTTCCTGTGCCAGCCCCACAATCCTTACTATACCTAAGCCCATTGTTGCAACCACTGTGTCAATCTATCTCATTGAGGGCCTTCCCCTTTTTTGCTGACCCTCCACTTTACCGAGCATGATATCTTTCTCCAGGGACTGGTCCCTTCTGACAACATGACTAAAATAGGTGAGATGAAGTCTGGCCATTCTCACTTCCAAGGGGCATTCCAGTTGCACTTCCTCCAGGACAGATTTGCTATTTCTCCTGGAAGTCCACGGTACTTTCAGTATTCTTCGTGAACACCACAACTCAAAAGCATCAACTCTTCTTTGGTCTTCCTTGTTCATTGTCCAGCTCTCACATGCATATGAGGAAATGGAAAATACCATGGCTTGCGTTAGGTGCACCTTAGTCTTGAAGGAGACATCTTTGCTCTTCAGCACTTTAAACAGGTTTTTGCAGCAGATTTGCCCAGTACAATACATCATCTGATGTCTTGACTGCTGCTTCCATTGGTGTGGATTGTGGAACCAAGTAATATCAAATCTTTAACAACTTCAATCTTACAGGATAATACTAGTACTTACATTATAAGATTATTATGAAAACTAAGTGTGTAAAAAGATATAAAATGGTTTGTTTGTTTGTTTGTTTTTTTAATTGTACCAATGCTGATGTGAGTTTAGGTCCTGGGGACATTGAAGAAAATGGTAACCTATTTGTAAAACAATATTTGCAAATGACAGGGCAGAATTTATAGACCCTGTGGCCTTCCCTTACAGGATTAAGAGGCCGAAGGACTATTGGGAGAAATTACTCCGAGATTTGAAATTATTCCAAGATTCGAAATTCTTCCTCTGCTCTCCAGCCAACTTCCCAATATCCCTCTACACATGGCCGAGCTGGGAATTGGGACTATGTGAAGGCCCAGAATCATGAGGACCTCACAGAAAAGTGGAAACAACCTTATGAAGTCTTGCTGTCCACGCTTACAATGGTAAAAGTGATCAGCAAAAGAGAGTGGATATACCACAACAGGATAAAAACTGCCCTTGCACTGGAGATCACCCAGCAGAGCCCATCTGATACAGTGCCTCAGAATGCTGGGAGGCAACTCCATTGAAAAGATTTAAGTTGCTTTGCAAGAGAAGTCCCACCGATTGATTTTTTTTTTTTTTTTAATGGATAAGCAGACATCATTTTAAACTGAAATTGAACTTATTCCATTTTATTTATGTTTGCCATTTTGTGCTTTGTAGCTTAGTTAAAACTTATAAGTAGACATTGTTTTGCTCAGAGGTGAATAATTTCCTCTTTGCTATACCACCCACTCCTCGGAAGGAAGGTTAGGCAATCTACTTATGTAGTGACACTGCCTTGGAAACCCAAGGAGGGGTCGCTATGAGTCGGGTGTGACTTGAAGGCATATAACAACAACAACATGTCTTACAAGAATCCACTTTGTAGAACAATGTACTTTGTTTCTTCATCTTTCCTACTTAGTATACTCTATTCCTTACATTTTGCTAGAAGCCTAGGTCAGGCAGAAATTAGACCTCTTTTCACTAAACCATGCATTGTTAAGCATATCAAGAATGGAAATTAATCTGGTCTTAGACAAGACTGGATTTTGGTGATTTTTTTTTCTTTTTTAAACAATTCCTATTCCTGTTTAGGGATTAGTCACATAGAATTTTCGTTTTAAGATTAGTCAGACACCATCCACCTCCTGGCCATGGGTATGGAGAAGTCCATTCAAGCCCAGCACATCTTTCTGAATTCTTAAGATAGTTCTAAATAACTGTATAGCCTTGACTTTTTTTTTTTTTTTTTTTTTTTTGCTAAGTACAGTGGGGGAGCTCTGGTAGCATAGTGGCTAAGACACTTGCCTGCTAACCAGACGGCTGGCGGTTCAAACCCACCAGCCACTCCTCGGAAGGAAGGTTGGGCAATCCTACTTCCGTAGTGATACTGCCTCGGAAACCCAAGGAGGGGTCGCTATGAGTCGGGGCCGACTCGACGGCACATAACAACAACAACAACAACAACAAGTACAGTGGAGTGTGTGCCATTATAAGACATATAGTACTTGGATAAATACTTCTGGGGAGATTAAATTAGGTCTACATGTCATCCACAAAGTTACGGAATGGACAGAATCAAAGGCCTGGGGCCAAGGAAATGGATGGTTTGAGAATGTATACTCTAGCCTAGGATCTTGGCTCACACCTCTAATTACTTTAGGCCTTGCTGAAATATGTATGTTCTTATATACATATAAATATATGTAATCATATAAATACATATAATTATACGTATTTCTGTCCCATACATAATGAAGGTAGCCTCTAATGGGGTGTCCAGAATTCTCAGGGCTGCTCATGTATTTTCTCTTTAAGGTACCTGATACTTGTTGTTGTTGTTGTTATTTGCTGTCAAGTCAGACCCAACTCATAGCAACCCCTCCTTGGGTTTCCAAGGCGGTATCACTATGGAAGTTGATTGCCCAACCTTCCTTCCGAGGAGTGGCTAGTGGGTTTGAACCACCAGCCTTCTGGTTAGCAGTCAAATGCCTTAGGTACTATGCCACTCTGCGACCAGAGCTCCTCACCTGATACTAGTTAACATATATACAGCAGGATGCTATTAATTTTTATCAGTTTCCCCCTCCAAGGTATTAACCACTCATTGCCCCATACAGCTGGAAGTAGCCAAAGAAGGATGCTGATCGTTTTCCATGATTGTAAAACCTCGGAAAAAGGGGAGACTGTGGAAGACTGAAGAGGCCTCTTGCTGAGAATTGCAGAACTTTAACAAACTAGCAGCCATTATTAAACCGGGCATTAGTTATAATGATTAACTTGCTATCTTTCCTTCTTGTCCCTTCCTTTTAAATAAATATAATAGCTGACTTCTTCACGGATGCTGATTTCTTTAGATTGTATATTTGTTTATACATTCTTTTGAGTACGACACTTTCCCATGGATGGTTTCAGCTGCGAACTGTGGTATATGGCACAAGACAACCGTGAGAAGAAAACATCGAGTCTGGAGCAATCTAGATAGAGAGGAGCAAAGACATTCCTGGTGGTCCAAGAGATTTTCAACCCTCTTCCCTGTTCCTATATAATCATGTCTTCGGGAGACAGACTTTTTAGAGGAGTAATTTTCTCTATCTCCTTGGATATCAATACTCAATAAATATTTTGCTTTTCCACTTCAACCTGTTGTGGTGCATTTTGCTCCTCTAGTGCTTTTTTTTTTTTATCAGAAAATACCACAAATGTAAGGTTTTAACCAACAGAGATTTATTCTTTTACAGTTTAGGAAACTAGAAGTCTTAGTTCAAGTGCCATCTCTAGGACTGGGTAAAGGACCCTTGACCTTGGCTTCTGCTTTGCCTCTTCCTCCTGGCCCACTGAAACTGGAGGCTTCTCTGAACTCAGGCAACTGCTGGCTGCTGAGGCTGACTAACCCAAGGCTGACAAGTAAAACACCACAGTCCCAAAACTATTAGGCAACATGGCAGGCCACTAGTTCAACTCCAGAGACAATCTCAAGATCAGCAAGCAACATGTCAGACTGCTAAATGAAGATTCAGCTAATTGCAGGATCCAAGTATGCCTAAAATTAGAGACCTTTATCAAAGTGTCTTCTTACATACTTGAAGTAGATCACATTCTTATGGTAGCTATTTAGCTTCTCACAGTAGATTCCACCGTGGAGTTGATTACCAGTCTCATCTTGAGGAATAACCCAGTTGTCCAGCCACTCAAAACCAAACCCATCCAAGTTGACTACCACATAGTGATTGGCTCTGCCTCTTGTGACAGGTGGTAAGGACCTAGTTGTTCCTGCATCACTAGTATTCATAAATCATCAGATCATATTTGTAATATCTGTAGGGGTTCCCCCATGTGTCATCATGTGTATGCAATAATTAAATGGGTACTAACTTAGGAATATCTGTCTCCATATACTAAGACAAATGGCTGATTTAATTTCAAGTTAATAACTAGAGGAAAAAAGTGTTTGGGGTAAAGAAAATATGAATATTATTTCCATTTAGTAAATTAATCATTGAAAACTTTTTTTTATTTTTCACCTCTAAAAAACTAAATATCCTTAAGTTTTCTCTGATGATAATAATGATGGGAAAGGACTCTATTGCTCACATTAGCAAATGGGTTCAGTCCAAAAAGAGAATATTTAAACAAAAAATAATTATATCACACTGTCAGTTAAAATAAATTCAGTAGATTAATTAAATTTATTGTATTTTCTTAGAAATTAAATTGCTGGTACTCTCCATCTAACAAAAACGACATCAGCTCAGTTAGTAGCATTACTCATGACTCTAATTCTGTTGTCTATCAACCACGATCATCCCTGCTTATTACACAAATTTGCTCTGATGATCCAATAATATAAATGGATTTTAAAACACCGTGAGTTTATAGCATAGTATACAAATTTAGTGTTCTTTTAAAAACTATTAACAACAAATGCAATTAAATTTCTGAGAATTATATTTATAATCAAAGATCAATACATGACCTAATCCAGAATTGTGACATGAAAATAAATTTCAAAAACACTCATGTTTTCTAATATTATAAATTGTTGCTAAACTGGGCCTTCCCTGAATACAAATCTCAAGTCTCCTGTGATCTGTTGTACAGCAATTTGAGTATAGCATAATTGAGATTAGAAGACAGGAAAGCTAATAGAATTTGAAAGTTAACCTGCTGTGAGTGATTTTTCTGGGTATATTGCTGAAATTTAACATAACATGAAATGCAACTTCTTAGATCTCACACTGATACATACAAGAGCTTCTAGTTAATCATGCTTTTCTCTCTGAAAACATATTAAAACATATGTAGAGTTGATCATTTATTTTCAAGTGCTATCACTATTCAAAGGGAGCTCTGGTGGTCTAGTGCCTAAGGCATTTGACTGCTAACCAGAAGGGTGGAGGTTCAAATCCACCAGCCACTCCTTGGAAGGAAGGTTGGGCAATCTATTTCTGTAGTGATACCAACTTGGAAACCCAAGGAGGGGTCTAACTGTGAGTTAGATCCAACTCTGAGATAGTGAGGGTTTTTTGTTTTTTTTTTTATCACTAGTCAAATGTCAGGGCAGATAGAATAGCCAGATAGAACTTGGTGTACAAGTTATACAAACTATAATAAGTTATACAAATAACAAGATGTGCAAACTATAATATTTTGACCTGAGTTTTAATGACAATTTGCAATAGAGAGGTATTGTTTTAGTTGCTGAAAATTTTGAGCTAGCAATAATGAATTTTAATAGAAAAAGGAGTTTGGAAATATTTATGGATTGAATTGTGCCCATCTCAAAATATGTGTTGAAATACTAACCCCACTATTTGTAAAAGAAGCTCTGGTGGTATAGTGATTAAGGCATTTGGCTGCTAACCAAAAGGTTAGTGGTTCAAACCCCCCAGCTACCCCTTGGAAGAAAGATGAAGCAGTCTGCTTCCATAAAGATTTACAGACTCAATGGGGGTTGGTGTGAGTTAGAATAGACTCCAAGGCAGTGAGTTCTGGTTTGTAAATATATGTAAGTATGGCTATATTTGGAAATTAGGAGTTTTCTTTTGTTATGTTAATGAATCCATCCAGAGCAAACCTAATTACTTCTGATTTAATAAAAGAGTAGAAGATACACTAAGATAAATAAAAGCTGAAGAAGAAGAAAGAAGACAAAGACAGAGATATCTACAATCCCAGGAACATCAGTGATTGCTGATAGCTATTTGAGGATGAAATAAACAAGGAAGAACTTTCTCATAAAGCCATGCCCTGAATTCAGACTTCTGGCCCCCTGAATTGGAGAAAATAAATTTCTGTTCTATAAAATAAGCCATGTGAGGTTTTTCTGTTATGCTAGCACTAGATCAATAAGACAGAAAATATTCTTAAGGGCAAGGGAACATAGGGATAGCTTAATTCTTTAATGACTGTACTGTACTAGGTTTGTTTAATCAAAGATACGTATTGTTCCTTACCAAACTTCATATTCTAAGAATGTGATTTCTAAATATTTCAGTTTTGTGACAAGAATCCCTTTATTTCATTAACTTCAGAATATTATCTATTTAAAGAGCTATGTGGCATATACTATTTTTTTTTTAATTAAAAGTGGTTTAAATGGGATGTTTTAAAATTTTAAGGAACTACTGAAGCTGATATATAAATATGCTTTTTTTGGTAATTTAGGTTTGGAAATCACTGTTTTAAGTCAGGAGGAATACAATTTTTCAGTTTTGTTTTATTCTCTCTACTTCTATAGCTTTTAAATAGAAAAACAATATGAATAGAAGCAGTACACATCAGCGGCATCACTAGGAGGGTACAAGGAATGTGTACCACACCAAGTGACACTGACAGAGGAAGTGATGACAAAATGACCATCTATAAAATTTTGTGCAAGATTTTGGCAAAAAAAATTATTATTTTCATAAAATATCCCTATAATTAATTGTAACAACAAAAATGTTTTTCATAAGCTCAGCTTACATATATCAATATACCTACAAGGCTAAAACTCCATGTTAATTTTCTTTTTGAACCTTCTGATGCTCTCCAGGCGCTCTGGTAGCATAGTGTCTAAGGCACTTGACTGCTAACCAGAAGCCTGGCGGTTCAAACCCACCAGCCACTCCTCGGAAGGAAGGTTGGACAATCTACTTCCATAGTGATACTGCCTTGGAAACCCAAGGAGGGGTCCCTGTAAATTGGGTCCGACTCAACAGCACATAACAACAACAACAATGCTCTCCAGTGAGGACTGTCATTATAACGAAATTAAAATGAGGCTTCAAGTCACATAGTTTTGTCTGCACACACTACCTGTTGTTTTCACTGCTGCTGGGGTTGGCGTGATTTGGAATTGACTTGACAACAACAGGTTTGTTTATTGTTTCCCTCCTTACTAATAGAAAAAAAAATACATTAAAAGAATCCATTATTAATATGAATTTGAAAAAAAAATATTCTCAGATACTGAGGACAGACTGAAAACTTTAAGTATGCCATAATTCAAAGGCATTGATTCTTCTTTACCAAAAACCAAACTTACTGCCATAGAGTCAGATCCAGCTCATAGTGACCCCTCTGAGGCAGTATCACTATGGAAGTAGATTCTCCAACCTTCCTTCCCAGGAGTGGCTGGTGGGTTTGAACCTCCACCCTTCTGGTTAGCACTCAAATGCCTTAGGCACTATGCTACCAGGTCTTCCTTATTCCTTAAGGATTCACAACAAATATTTTGGAGGGAAACAATTTAATCCATAACACCTTCCTTTTTAATTTATTTTTAGCTAAACATAATTAAATATTTTAATAAATCTAGTTAATATTTTATTTCATAGATAATGTATAAAAGTGTTTAGCGTATAAAGTCTACTATCATCTTTTAATAGTATGCAGATAAAACTTCATGTAAATTATCTCTGGTAGCATAGTGGCTAAGGCACTTGACTGCTAACCAGAAGGCTGGCAGTTCAAACCCACTAGCCACTCCTCAGAAGGAAGGTTGGGCATTCCTACTTCCGTAGTGATACTGCCTCGGAAACCCAAGGAGGGGTCGCTATGAGTCGGGGCCGACTTGATGGCAAAC
>NW_006921970.1:2085648-2094642 GCF_000298275.1 Orycteropus afer afer | reverse complement strand
CCTTCCCAGGACCAGCTGGTGGTTTTGAACTTCCAGCCTATTACTGGTTAGCAGTCAAATGCCTTAGGCACTGTGTTAGACTGGGTTCTCTAGAGAAACAAAACCAGTAAAGCTTATAGAGAGAGAGAAAGAGAAATTTATCTTAGGAAAATGGCTCACACACTTATAGAAGCTGGCAAGTCCCAAGTTCTTGGATCAAATGTCAAACTGGAGGCTTTTCCTGATTCACGTAGCTTCAGGGATTGAGAAGCTCAAGGTTGGCAGGCAGTATACTGGCTGCTGAGTCCAATGGATGATGAATCCAAGATCTCCAGGCCGAATGGTAGATTGTTTGCTCACAGACAGTTGTAGGCAGAATCCCCATCCACAGAAGAGTGTCTCTTTTCCCAGGATGTCCATAAACACACTGGAAGCATGCCACACCCCTAGGGAAACTCCCTTTCAATATACCTCTGATCCCATCATTGGACAACCCACATGAGAGATGCTTAAACCACATAGAATTGTAGTTCAGCCAAGTTGACACACAGCTTCAACTATCACAGTCCACCTCTTGTCAACTTGGCAGTTGTACACATCTTCTTAACCATATGTAATCTCTAAATAAGGACAATTATAAAGTCATATTTGCACCTAACATGATATGCAAACACATGTACAACTGAAACACATTAACCTTATTTACGTTTCACAGTTCATAACAGAAGGAAACAAAAATATTTTATGCACATATACAATGAAGAAATATAACAACCACAGTCCTAGTTTCTGCAACCAGTCACGTGGTCTCAGCTGATATTCAGAACTACATTCTTCCACCTCTCATTCTATATGTCCCTTGCCATCAGCAAGCACCTCAGCTGGTCGTGGTTCTTTGCCTGGTGGGGTGACCCAAACCTTCATCCCTGAGGGGTCTGTGTCATTAGCAGGCATATCAGAATTGTTGTTGTTGTTGTTGTTGTTATGTGCAGTTGAGTCGGACCCGACTCATAGCGACCCCTCCTTGGGTTTTGAGGCTATATCACTGCAGAAGTAGATTGATCAACCTTCCTTCTGAGGAGTAGCTGGTGGGTTTGAACCACCAGCCTTCTGGTTAGCAGTCAAGTGCCTTAGGCATTGACTTTAGTCACAGATCATGGTAGTACTAAAAGAAGCCCTAAAGAATCTCCTGTATTCCAGACTTATTCTTCTTTACCTCCCTTATGTAATGACAATCCAATTTCCCCTTGGTAATCAGGATTTATCACACCAGATAGTACAGTAATATCCTTCTTTGTCTGTTGATCCAGAGGCATGAAGAAGCCAGAATGCTATGTGGCATTCTTAATTTCCAGTTCAATGCAATCAGTATTGCGTCTCCAGGCGGGAGTATTCCTCCCTTTGGGACTAAGAGCTCCAGACTAGCAGAGCATAGGATAGCAGGGAGAGGAAGTAAAAATTTTTTGAGTGAGTCACTAGGGGTAATAGTGAGCGGTACCACTCCTGTTTTCACCCCTTGGTTCCTGGACCCGTGAATACTGCTATTGGAGAAACAGAACCACATATTGGATCCTGAACGGTTTGGGATTGGGTGGGATGCACTGCTATAGCAATAGTGGAGACAGCAGGGGCTTCCCATGGCAGGCTCTACCCATGACCTGGGCAGTGTGCTCATCCCAGCCAAGGTGGCTGGTTTTTATTTCCTTGCCAAATACTGGTGTTTCAGTTAGGGATCACTGATTCCACCTACAGCTTAGCTAAAAACCAGTATAATGATGGTTCCTGGACCCATGAATCTTGGCTATTAGAGAAACAGAACCACATATTGGATGCTGGTTTAGAGCATATACAGCCTCCTGGAGAACATTGCCCCAGCTTTTCAAGGTATTGTCACCTAGCTGGTGTTGTAATGTGTTTTCAGTAGGCCATTCCATTGTTCTATCAAGCCAGCTGCTTCAGGGTGATGGAGAACATGGTAAGACCAGTGAATTCCATGAGCAAGGGCCCATTGCTGCATTTCATTTGCTGTTAAGTGAGTTCCTTGATCTGAAGCAATGCTGTGTGTGATACCATGATGGTGGATAAGGCATTCTGTACGTTCATGGATGGTAGTTTTGGCAGAAGCATTGCATGCAAGGAAGGCGAATCCATATCCAGAATAAGTATCTATTCTTGTTAAAACAAAATGCTGTCCTTTCCATGATGGAAGTGGTCCAATGTAATCGACCTGCCACCACGTTGCTGGATGATCACCCCGAGGAATGGTTCCATATCACAGACTCAGTGTTGATCTCTGCTGCTGGCAGATTGGGCACAGAGCAGTGGTGGGAGCCAAATCAGCCTTGGTAAGTGGGAGCCCATGTTGCTGAGCCCATGCATAACCTCCATCCCTGCCACCATGGCCACTTTGTTCAGCCCATTGAGTGATGATAGGAGTAGCTGAGGAAAAAGGATGGCTGGTTTCCACTGAACATGTCATTCTATCCACCTAATTGTTAAAGTCCTCCTCTGCTGAGGTCACGTTTTGGTGGGCATTCACATGAGAAACAAATATCTTTACTTCTTTGGCACATTCAGAGAGATCTATCCACATACCTCTTTCCCATACACCCTTATCACCAATTTTCCAATCATGCTCCTTCCAAGTCCCAGACCATCCAGCTAAGCCATTAGCCACAGCACATGAATCCGTATATAATTGCACATTTGGCCATTTATTATTCCATGAAAAGTGAACAGTCAGATGCATGGCTTGAAGTTCTGCCCATTGGGAGGATTTCCCTTCACCACTGTCCTTCAGGGAAGTCTCAGAAAGGAGCTGCAGTGCTGTGACTGTCCGCTTTTGAGTGGTGCCTGCATACCATGCAGAACCATCTGTAAATCAGACATGAGTTTCCTCTTCCTCAGTCAAATGATCATAAGGAACTCCCCATGAGGTCATAGGTGCAGACTTGTAGAGGGAGGTAATGTGACTGGAGTGGAGACCATAGGCATTGGGGCCACTTCCTCATGCAACTTACTTGTGCCTTCAGGTCCTGCTCAAGCCTGATCTCTGATATATCACTTCCACTTAATGATGGAGTGCTGCTGTGCATGTCCAACTTTATGACTCTGTAGGTCATACAACACTCAGTTCATGATGGGCAGTTCAGCCCTCATGGTGACTTGGTGGCCCATGGTTAGGTGTTCAGTCTCTATTAAAGCCCAATAACAAGCCAAAAGCTGTTTCTCAAAAGGAGAGTAGTTATCTGCAGAGGATGACAGGGCTTTACTCCAAAATCCCAAGGGTCTGTGTTGTGATTCATCAACTGGGACCTGCCAAAGACTCCAAACAGCATCTCTATCTAATACAGACACTTCAAGTACCATTGGATCAGCCGGATCATATGGCCCAAATGGCAGAGAAGCCTGCAAGGCAGCCTGAACCTATTGCAGAGCCTTCTGTTGTTCTGGGCCCCACTCAAAACTAACAGTTTTCTGAGTCACTTGATAAATAGGCCACAGCAACACACCCAAATGAGGGATATGTTGCCTCCAAAATCCAAAGAGGCCCACCAGACGTTGTGCCTCCTTTTTAGTTGTGGGAGAAGCCAGACATAATAACTTATCCTTCACTTTACTAGGAATATCTTGACATGCCCCACAACATTGGACCCCTAGAAATTTCACTGAGGTAGAAGGTCCCTGAACTTTTGTTGAGTTAATTTCCCAACCTCTAGCACACACATGTCTTGCCAATAAGTCTAGAGTCATTGATACTTCTTCCTTACTAGGTCCAATTAGCATAATGTCATCAATATATTGGATCAGTGGGCTGTCTTGTGGAGGAAGGCAATCAAGATGACATAGTGCCAGGGAATAGATATATCTCTGAGGAAGCACTGTGAATGTATACTGTTGGCCTTGCCAGCTGATGGCAAACTGCTTCTGATGGTCCTTTGATATTGGTATCGAGAAAAAGACATTAACCAGCTCAATAGCTGCATACCAAGTACCAAGAGATGTGCTAATTTGCTCAAGCAATGAAACCACATCAGGAACAGCATCACAATTGTAGTTACCACCTGATTAAGTTTACGATAATCTACTGTATTTCTCCAAGATTCATCTGGTTTTTGCAAAGGCCAAATAGGTGAATTAAATGGGGATGTGGTGGGAATCACCACCCCGGCATCCTTCAAGTCCTTGATGGTAGCAGTAATCCCTGCAACCCTTCCAGGGATGTGGTATAGCTTTTGGTTTACTATTTTTGTAGGTAGAGACAGTTCTAATGGCTTCCACTTGGCTTTTCTTACCATAATAGCCCTTACTCCACATGTCAATGACATGTGGGAATTCTGTCAATTGCTGAGTATATCTATTCCAATTACGCATTCGGAACTGGGGAAATCACTACAGGATGGGTTCGGGGACCCACTGGACCCACTGTGAGACACACCTTTGTGAAGACTCCATCAATTACTTGACCTTCACATGCCCCCGTTCTGACTGGTGGGCCGCAAGGATGCTTTGGGTCTCCTGGAGTTAGTGTCACTTGAGGGCCAGTGCCCAGCAATCCCTGAAAAGTCTGATTATTTCCTTTTCCCCAGTGAAGAGTCACTGTTGTAAAAGGCCTCATATGCCTTTGGGTAAGGCTGGGAAAAAGACTGACATTATAGATTTTTGACAATATAGTGGGGTCCTTTCTCAAAGGGACCTGGCCTCCCCTTCATTCAAAGGGTGGTGGGTCTGTAAACTGACTCAAGTCTGGGAATTGATTGAGAGGCCATGACTCTGTGTTCTGGCAATTCAATCTAGATTGCTGTTCACATGACCTAGAATTATTTTGTCTATACAGATCAAGTAAATATTTAGTAAGTTTGCCAAGTATTTCACTACTAGGCACATCATATGCAAGTAGTCAATGCATAATTCCACATGAGTCAGACTATTCTGATTACAGTTCTGACTCTGCTGTCCATTATAGTAACCATGCCCACCTTACCTTTGTCAATTAACTGCTGCCACTTGGTCCCTACTACCACAGGGTCCAATCAACCCTATCATAGTTAAGTGTTGTTATTGTTGTTATGTGCCATCGAGTCAGACCTGACTCATAGTGACCTCTCCTTGGGTTTCTGAGGCAGCATCACTATGGAAGTAGATTACCCGACCTTCCTTCCTGGCCAGCTGGTGGGTTTGAACTGCCATCCTTCTGGTTAGCAGTCAAATGCCTAGGGCAGTTCCCACTGTCAAATCTGGTTTACATAAAATAGCAATGACAGCAGTCTTCAAGGATGCTGGACCTCCCATAACAAATCTATTCCTCACCTTACTGGTGAAAGGCAGGTATTATGGACTGTACAATTCTGGCTCCACAGTCTAATCTGATAAATTCATTTTAAGAGGCCAATTTCCCTAAGCTTTCAGATATCTTCTTCCACATTATACCAAAGCAGGTCTGCTACTTCAACTTGATTTAATGTAGGCCACAATATAATCCATGTTTCAGTAAGTCAACCAAATAAACTATTAGATCCGTTCTTATCCTCTGAAGCTGAGACATTGAATGAAGAATCTGTATATAGTGGGCCTAAATCAATAAACCCAGACTGATCCAATGTTACATTCCTTGCACCATTATCCCACACCCTCAGTAGCCATTCCCATACATATTCTCCAGGTTTCTGCCTGCATGTGTTAGCAAAATCAAGTAGGTCTTTTTGGGTGTAATGTACCACCTCCTCAGTCACACTTTGTATTTCACCTTTAGGGCTTGCTTGGACTTAACTTTAGTTATATGTCTAGCAGCAACAATGGGTGGTTGGGGCAGTTCCTGACAACATTCAGCAATGTCTTCAATGGCCTCTGCTTCAGGGAATGATCCAGTAGGAACACTTAGATTAATCCCATCAAACAGGTGCAGGGGATAATGGTTTTACAGTAATCCCTTCAGATAGGAGGGATTCAACAGAATTTACAGGCTCCATATCCTGATCTTCCTGACTATCTGCCCATATATCCCCATTCCAGGTTTCAGGATCCCATTTTTTCCCAATCAATGCCCACACTTTAACTTCAGACACCATTCTGTGTTGGTACTTTAATTGGCATTGTAATTCAGCCAGCCTTACAATAAGACTCTGGGTTTGATTTTCGGCAATATCAGCTCTTTACTAGAAGAAATAAGGCTTTCTTTCAGAGCACAACTGGAAATATTGAGGTCTTCCATGCAGAGCTTAAGCTGTGACTCAGCACCCTTGCACTCATCTCGCTCTTTCATCACTTTGTCTAGTGTAAGGAGGACCAACCAACCAGCTTCCTTATACTCTTCATGCTGAGAAAATTGCAGAAAAGTATCAAATACGTGATCACCCATAGCCTCACTTCTCAAAATACTTGATCTATTGATGGTACTATTTTGCATATTAATGTTGCCACCTCACACCACAGCCCACTTTACTAACAGAGCAGGGTCTCAGTGCCTTTACTAACTAGCAGAGCCCATTTTACTAACAGAGGCAGAGTCTCAGTGCCTTTATGATTAATTAAATTGGAGAACCAATTTAGGAAGCCCATCTTTATGATTTTTGTCTCTCTAGAACCACTCTCCGTACTAAATGTGTTAGACTGGATTATCTACAGCAACAAAACCAGTAAAGGTTACATACATAGAGAAAGAGAAGTTTATCTTAGGAAAACGGCTCACACACTTATAGAAGCTGGCAAGTCCCAAGTTCTTGTCAAGCTAGAGGCTTTTCCCAACCCACACAGCTTTAGAGGTTGAGGAGCTCAAGTTTGACAAGCAGTATACTGGCTTTTGACTACAACAAATGATGAATTCAACATCTCCAGGCAGAATGGTAGATTGTTCGCTCACAGAAGAGTATCTCTTTTCCCAGGATGTCCATAAATATACTGGAAGCAGGCCACACCCCTACGGAAACTCCTTTTCAATGGATTCGCTGCTCAAAACGTATACATCTGATACCATCATTAGAACAACCCACATCACTATAACTTAAACCACACAGAATTGTGGTTCAGCCAAGTTGACACACAGCTCCAACTATCACAGGCACTATGCAACCAGAGCTCCTAGAAATGTTAATTTATAATTTCCCTATCAAATGATCAGCTATGGTAGGAATTTAGTAAAAAATTAAAGTAACTGAGTAGTGCTAGATATTTTCTTGAAAAGTTTATCATTTGGGATCTTAGTGGATTTCTTTGTTTAATATAAGTAAATTTCTGGACAAAGTCATTGTGAAGGTTAATGTTATATATTAACTTGGCTTGCCCATGATTCTTAGTGGGCTGGCAGTGAGGTATAGTTATTTCCCAAGATGAGATCAGCTGTAGCAGCCAATCAATTCAATGGGAGTTTCCCCAGGGCTGTGGATTGCTTCCAATATTTATGGATGTTCTGTCAAAGCTCTCCGGCTTTTTGCTCCATCTAGATCCTGCATCTGTCTCACCATCATCTGACTTCCAGTTTTTTGGATTTGAACCAGAGGACTGTTGTATTTCTTAAAAATCTTGGGATTGTTGCCTTCAAAGCCTGTGAGCCAGTAGCCTGCCATCTTACCTACAGATCTTAGATTCATCAGCCTCACAGTCATTAGCCTGCTGCTTTGCCTGCCAAACATGGGTTCATCAGCCCCTGCAGCTACATGAGTCAGGAGAAGCCTCTAGCTTGACATTTGACCCACAGACTTGGAACTTGCCAGCTTCTACAACAACATTAGCTATTTCCTTGAGATAAATCACTCTCTCTCTTTGTCTGTATACATATATACATATACCCACCAGCCACTCCTCGGAAGGAAGGTTGGGCAATCCTACTTCCGTAGTGATAACTGCCTCGGAAACCCAAGGAGGGGTCGCTATGAGTCGGGGCCGACTCGACGGCACATAACAACAACAACAACAACAACATATACATATACATATACATATATATATATATTTGCTTTATTGGTTTTGCCTCTCCAGGGAACCCAACCTGAGACAGTGGAATACTACAAAAGCAGATTTCTGGATAAACTGGTATACAGTCAAAATATTATTTCTTATTAGCTTTTCCTCCTGGGCAATCATTTTGAATTCACTTCTATTCAGATCCTAATTGTATGCTCTTCCGCATTTCAATCTTTACCAACAGCAAGAAGAACTCTTTGGAAGTATAGCACACAGAGTCTCTCAGTACAGATGTCTATGTTTTCATGACTTACACTGCTTCAAAGAAATAAAGAAAATGCAGTCCAAAATTGTACTTGACAACTGGACACTTTTGTAAAAGTAAATCCTATGTTGTTTCTAAAGTGTTGAAATTTTCCTTTATTATTTTTTAAGCAGAAAAATCTAAAGGTCATGCTGCTATCAATACTATTAGGTAGAAAAGAGCTATCAAAATACCACTAGGGAATGTGTTGTTACAGCAAGATAAAGCTTTCACATAAAATTAATAGAGACATTCTACTGTCAGTCAAGCTTCAATAGATTTAATACTAGTCCCTCGAATGGCAAATTGTTTCTGTACATTTTCAAGAATACATTTTCTAAAGCAAGTGTTTAAACAAACAAAATGTATTTTCTAAAATGTGAAAGTCATTAATAGTGAAATATTAATGATTACATAAGTGGTATACTTTTTACTCATATTGTTTCTTTTTGAAGTATTCTAGAGATAATAGACCTAATTTAATTCAAATTTGGAAAGACTTTTTTGACAGACTAAAAATGAAAATATATTAGTCAATCTTGTAATTACATCTACTCCTCTATTATCAACTATCTCATTATCCAACATTTCACATTTCCCACCATAATGAAAAATCTATTATCTAACTATTTTGTGCATCTGGCAGTGCGGTGTAGTAAATTACTTAGTGTGGCTTTTCTACCCATAAGTCTTTGTAAACTCCAAGGTGGGAATTGCTATTAGCAACTGAGGAGATCCTGATTTTAAAGTCGCCCACCTGGGTTATTTCTGTTGGGCGTGGCACAATACAATGTTATGGGAGGTTCCCACTC
>NW_006921970.1:2081738-2085278 GCF_000298275.1 Orycteropus afer afer | reverse complement strand
GCCTTGGGAGGAACGGTTGGTGAAAGGGCTGGAGGGAGGCAGCATGTCTGGCCTTGCAGTAATAGGCCTTGGGTTACTGCTGGTAATCCTGCCTTCCCCTTGTAGGGTTAGAGGAGGTCAGAACATGTGGCCTCCTTGTCGTTTTAGCAGGCAGTAACAAATGACAAGGTGTGAAGTGAAAGTAGTGCTGGCTGTTATGGTTAATATTATATGTAAACTTGGCTTGGCCATGATTCTCAGTTGTCTGGTAGTTATGTAATGATGAAATGTGCAAGCTTTTTGCGATCTGATGTGGTCATTCTCAATTTTTGCATAATGCCAAATTTTGCATAATGACTTGTTCTTTGGAACTATGTCAACTAGTGAAAAGTGAGTTTATATAATTATCAAGGCAAATGCTTTACTGTCATCTGTATCACAAATATTATTTCATGGGTATCTATTAAAATAAGACAGCTATTGAAACTTTTACATATACATTTTACCTTTGCCCCATAAATGCAGGCTGTTTCGGTATTTTTAATATTATTTTTATAAAATATTGATTATTAATCTCCATGTATCAAAAAGCTATTGATTCAGTTAAAGTGACCAATGATTATGACAATGACAGAATAAGTTGATTGGTCCACAGACTAACACTAAATTATATTTTTACTAGAAATAAAAATATTCCTAGAAGTCCCTTGGATATAAGGATTCAAGATTTTAGTATTGAGAAGAAAAACTGTAGTGATGAAAGCAATTAAATTTCAATTTAAAAAATGCTATGAATTTTTTTATATTACAACATATATTTTATTATTATTTCAAAAGAACAATGCAGAATAAATAAATTGGTTTAATACTGGGTAACTAAATTAGGATACGGGAGCTCTGGTGGTTTAGTACTTAAGGCATTTGACTGCTAACAAGAAGTCTGGTAGTTCAAGCCCACCATCCACTCCTCGAAGGGAAGATTGGGCAATCTACTTCCTCAGAGATACCACCTCAGAAACCCAAAGTGGGGTCTCTATGTGCCAGAACAAGTACACTTTGGCAGTGAATTTGAGTGAGAAATTGGAATATAGCATTGGCTTCATTATATTTTGGAGGATGACTATCTCTGGATTTTATGTCATACATCATTTATTTTCTTCATGGCAAGGCAAAGTTGGCCAATGTTTATCAACACACACATACACAGGGACAAACAAGGACAACCACACATGTAAATAAAGTCTTTAAGATAGAAATATGGGTCTTTATAATGGTCCAGAAACAATCAAGTAAAATGTTATGTGCTTATCAGTTTAATGCAAAACTCAAGTCCTTTCTTTGCATCTTAGACATATGGTATCAATGTAGAGTATCGAACTGTTAGTGATGATGATAATCAGAAAGCCTTTACTTTGTCATAAGATAAAGTTCAAACTATTTATTCTTCTTAGTGTAGTCACAATATGAAATATGAATATTATCTTATAGGAGCTTCTATTGGGGGATGGTTCTTATTTGATATCCAGTCACATGTGTTTCCAATACACTTAGATACATGTGAGCAGGCATGTTCCTCACATAGAATTTGCACTGAGTTTCAACATATGCTTATTAAGAATAGCTTGGAGCTCTGGTGGCATAGTGCCTAAGGCACTTGACTGCTAACCAGAAGGCTGGCAGTTCCAACCCACCAGCCACTCCTCGGAAGGAAAGTTGGACAATCTACTTCCATAGAAATACTTCCCAGAAACCCAAGGGGGGATCACTATGGGTCAGAGATGACTCAATGGTACATAAAAACATCAAGATTAGCTTGTCCTGAATATCCAGTTATTTCCAAAGTGTTTTTAATTTTATATGTATTAACTATACATTTATTTAAATTATTTTGAAAGGCATCTAGATAGATGGAGTAAGATGACCTGGAGTATAATCATATGTGCCACATGAAAGTAAGAAAATCATTTAATTTGCTCCTCTGGTTTGTATAGACTTATTATTGTTACTATTAGGGGAGCTCTGGTAGAGTAATGTCTAAGGCACTTGACTGCTAACCAGAAGGTTAGTGGTTCAAACCCACCAGTCACTCCTTGGAAGGAAGGTTGGGCAATCTACTTCCGCAGTGATACTACCTGGGAAACCAAGGAGGGGTTGCTATGAGTCGGATCCGACTCGATGTCAGGGCATTTGGTTTTTTTGATTTATGTTAAATCATAGAATAAAAGTAAACAAGAGAAAAATACTATTCCCTTTTATTCTGCCTCTTTAAAGATATTTCAAATATTCAGAGATAACTGATGGAGTTTACATTTTTAATAAAATAATCACTCACTGCTGTTGAGTTGGATCCGACTCATAGTGGCCCAATAAAATAATAACAACACAATATATTTTCCATTTACAGTTTCTGTAATGATGACAGTTCTTCACATTCTGTTAAAATGTAAAATCCACCATAAATAGATTTGGCATACTGAAGGCATAATATCACAATTAGGACATAACTCCACTCTTCCACTCTTATGCCATATTTGAATATTATGAGAGCTCTGGTGGCATAGTGCCTAAGGCATTTGACTGCTAGCCAGAAGGCTGGTGGTTCAAAGCCACCAGCTACACCTCAGAAGAAAGGTTGGGCAATCTTCTTCCATAGAGGTGCTGCCTCAGAAACACAAGGAGGGGTCTATGAGTCAGATCTGCCTCAATGGCAGTAAGTTTTTTTTTTTTTTTTTAGGAGTCCAGTTAGAGAAAATGAACAAAACTAGGTAGTCACCAATAACGTTTTAAAAATGATTATTTTTACTTTTTTCCACCCCAATTGGTAACTCAGCGATACAGAATTTTGTATCATCTTGATTCCAAAACATATATAATAATTTATAATTTTTTTTGTTCCCAGGATGGAAACAGTTCAGTTTTGTAGGGGAAACAACGCTACTGGTGAGACACATGCATGGGCCCACATGCACAGACACATATACATACACAATAGTGGAGCAAATAGACTTTGCTCAGAGCTGTGTTTTGTTTACCCAGAAGATTATTTAAATAAAGTGCATTGAAGCCACAGCAAATCAGCTTCCCAGACTAACTTCCTCCAGCTATGAAGGTCATTTCATGCAATAAAGGAATATATCCTTTTAACATCTAGGTACATTTGTTGTTGTTAAGTGCCGTCGAGTCGTTTCCGACTCATAGCGACCCCATGCACAGCAGAACAAAACACTGCCCGATCCCGCACCAACCCCAAAATCCCTGCAATACTTGAGCCGATCATCGCAGCCACCGTATCAATCCATCTACTTGAAGGCCTCCCCCTCTTTTGTCGACCCTCCACCCTACCAAGCATGACATCCTTCTCCAGGGAATGGTCCCTCCTTACAACATGAGCAAAATAGGTGAGACGAAGTCTGGCCATTCTTGCTTCCAAGGAGCATTCTGGCTGCACTTCCTCCAGGACAGATCTGTTAGTTTTTTAGCAGTCCATGGTATTTTCAGCATTCTCCGCCAGCACCACAACTCAAAAGCACCAACTCTTCTTCGGTCTTCCTTATTCATTGT
>NW_006921970.1:2044733-2069729 GCF_000298275.1 Orycteropus afer afer | reverse complement strand
AAGGGATGGACACTGGGAGGAGGTAACTATGGGGAGGAAGTGGGAGGGGAGCTGCTGCATTGTAAATTTTGGTCAATGACATGAGACAAAATATATGTGAACTGCTGTATGAAAAGTGAATTTTCTCTGTAAATCTTCCCCCAAAAAAAAAAAAAAAAAAAAAAAAACCTCACATCTACATGTCACCACAGTAGGACAAACAGACAGACAAGTTTGTCTTGCTGTTGGAGACCTCTCGTATCACCCTCACCTGTGTCCCTGTGGCTAACTGTACCTCTGTCTGACTTCCTGGCTTTTAATCCCCTTTCTCCTGCTCTTCTGGCCTGCTGCTTTGGGTGTCCCTGTGTTGTCCCTGGGGCTGACTGCTCCTCTATCCAGGTTCCTGCCTTTTATCCCCTTTCTCCTGCTCTTCCGGCATGCTACTCTGGGCGGGTCTGAGTTTCCTCTCCTCACCTAATCCCTTCAGCTGATTGCTCTTCTCTCTGGTACATTTATCCAGTGCTAAATTAGGTTTGAAAATCTGGAAATAAATGTGTTAACTACTAACAAGCTGTTCTCTTTCCTGTAGTTACCCTGAGATAGACAGGGAAGATTTAAATTTCATATTGATTAGAAACCAATCAATTTTATCACAGGGAAAATTTTAAATGCTAAATCTTATATGTGTACCTAACAGAAGGAATTGTATTCTTTATTAAACATGTATGGTCAATACCTCTATCTTTCTTATTTGAATACGAAGTTAACCTCCATGCAATGGATATACAAAGTTAAATATCAAGAAATTTTTGTTTATTAAATAGTCTTATTAGCAATAAAATTCACCCTTTCTCTAGTGGTCCCTTTTGAGGCCCAGCTGTGTAATCAGTCAAGATTTTTGTCTTAAAAGAATAGGCAACTCTAAAGTTTATGTTTCTCTTGATTTCTACAAACTCAAATATGAATTTAAAAAATGACATATTAAGGAAAGGAGCCACTGACTTGAATTCTCCAGAAGCAAGGGGAAAAAATGTCTTTTGCTAAAACTTTACTTTTGCTCATGGAGAATGTGCCAGTATTTTAAATTGTTGGATAATTCCTTGGGAACATAAAGGATAACATGTTAGCAAACCTTGTATGCATGTCACAGTGAAAAATGCAAGACACTAAAAACAGCTTTCTGAATTGGAAGCCTGATGTCATCAATATGTTATTTTGCTCTCTGCCAGGTTAACAGAATTTATTACAGCAATTAATGCAAAACATATGTGCTGAAATGCCCACATGAAAATTATAATTGTCCTAAACTTAATTTGCTACTTTAAAACTTTATTTTGGCTACCTTTTCTCAAAGGTTTCACTAAAGTAAAGTATAGGTGTTTTTATTAAAGAGGTGATAAATTCCCACAATTTATTTTCTCTACTTACATAAAGTAATTACAAATTATTTTTAAAATGGGGAATAATTGCTATAGGCCTAAAATAGAATTTTCAGACTAGTTCTACTCCCCACCCCATTACTGACCTGACAACCTCAATAGTTAATTCACACTTCCTTTTCAATATATAAAACCCTGAATTATCATATTCATATTCTGTTGAGAATTGCCTCACAATTTCTGCGTGTGAAATTCTTGAGAAAATCTAATTTAGAGGGTGAGGAAAGGAGGGTATGGGTGTGAGGAAAGAAAAATAAGTAGAAATGTTTTTTGGGAAAAAAAAAAAGGCGTCACAGAAATGTTTTTTTATTCCTCTGCCCACATCAAATTGCCTTGAAACTGCAGTCTCAGATCCATGTAGCTTAATCGTAGCTTATGATAGTAAAGAGTTTGCACTTTTAAAGTACTCTTACCTATGTGGTTTCCTTCAGTTTTCACCTCAATAATTTATTTATAAATTCATCTTGCAAAATCACAAGACAAATTAATAGTTACTGGATTAAGGTTGAGACACTAGTGCTTTTCCCGAATACAAGGATGCCTACCTAATTTCACAGGGATTTGGATGCAGAGGGGAAAAAAAAAATGGGGTTAAAGTCAAAAGATGAGAGAGGATTTGGCTCAGTTACTATTTTATTATTAGTTTGCTCAGGTTCTTCAGCGTTGCAATGGGAGATATCATAATACCTATTTTACAGGGCGCCTATAATGATTAAATTAGGTCGATGAACACAGTGAAATACTGTGCAACTATCATGTCAATGTTAGGCTCCACAACGCTGAGGATGTATGTATTCAGTCTTGGAATCCAGTGAATTGAACAATTCTATCTTAATGATAACCACGGAATTTCTACCAGTCACAGAAACTTTAGCATCATCTTACTAACCTACCTGGATAGCATCTTCTAGAACTCCTCTCTTGCCATTTACACATAAGCCTTCCTCCACCTCCAAAATAAAGCAAGATGCCAGGTCTTTCTCCAGCAGAGTGGCTGGTTTGGAACAACTGATCTTTCGGTGAATATCCAAGTGCTTAACTAATTAAGTGGTGACAATTAGATACAGGGCTTAAGGGAAAAGAAGAGAAAAAAAAAAAAAGAGGAAAAACAGACTTTTGATTACGAACCAGATGAAGTTTATGGAGCATTCCCTCGCCTTTCATTAGGCATTGCAAAAGGTGGCTTTAGTGCACTTTAAAGAAAACTGAAATAAAGAGTTCTCTAGTCTAGCGGCTGAAGAAAAGGCCGACCAAAAGATCAGCAAATCGCAAAAGGTTCGAGATTTAGGGCTTAAGAGGCTGACTACGGTTAGCAGAACTGGGCGTCCCGGGCGGTTCCTGCGCCTCCCCAACTCTACAGGGAGTTGTGGGAGGCCGAATGACCTGCCTCCCTTTCTCCTTTCGTTCTGGTGGGTTTGTGAGCCAGGCAAGGAGATCACGCCACCTGGTAGGCCAAACTGAAAAGGCTGGCTGAGGAGAACAGGCTTGCTGCTGTGGGGGAGCGGAGGAGTGCGGGGAGGGAAACAGATCTCCTGACAAGGTTGATTGTCCAGGTTAGTACCCGCCCGGGCGATCCGATCCTCAGCTCTCTGAGTGGCGCGGACCCACAGGTAAGGGGCTGCTAGGTGGCAGGAGGGGAAGACGCGCTCACCCGGCGCCCGCAGTGCGGCGGCAGCAGGCAGAGGGCGCACGTTTGCCTGTCGCTAGCCCCAAGCCTTCCCCCAGCTCCCATTTCCGCCTAACTTTTCGCACTCGCGCTCGCCTTGCTCCGGCCTTCTGCCCTCGGCTGAAAGCTCCCAAGACTGTCCCGCCGAAAATAAATCGGAAACAGCAGGGTACCTCCTCTCGGACAGGTTCCCGCTCCCGCTCAGCCCCTACCCCGGGGAGACGCGGCGAAAACGCGCTTTGGCTACCTGGCGCGGAGAGACTCGCGCACAAAGAACTCAAAGGCCCACGGACGGGGCTGGAGTCTAGGCTCCCAGAAGAGAGTTGAGTTTTTATTGATTTTTAATCTGATACAGGTGGGAAAGTAACAAATGTTGGGAGATTCCATTTTATACCTAGTATTACTGAGCCGTCTCCTAGCGGAGAATAGTTTGTGGTTCAGACGGCTTAATGGTGGGTGTGGTGGTAGAGAGGAGCCCTTGCTCATCCCTCTTTGCCACATCACAGAGTCACTACCAGTAAAACACGGCTTCGTGCTAAAATGTTTCAGGGTAAATATATGAAATTTAATCACTATTGTATATCAAATGTTGGGGGTGTAACGCGAAGGAAAAGAAGCGCCGTCATCTCCTCCTGTGATCACCCATGTCCTTGGCTAAGATTATTCTCAGCAGTTTGTTTGTATAGTGCTTCCACTTGTATTCCCCTTCCTACTTCGCCTGCTATTCTGACTTCACCATGTTGTTTTGGATTATGTGGATTTTCACCCTTTGCTTTGACTGAAGCAGCAGGACTTAATACAGAAAATGAAAAGTGGGGGGAGGGGGAGCCCACTTTTAGGACTTCCAGTTTATTAACATCACTCCAAATTTGAGGCTTCATTTCCTGCACTGGTTTTAATCCATCCATCCTTCACATGCATTTGCCCAAGTACCTCAAAGCAGAAGCCTTCTTTGGTTTACACCCTTCAAACTTCCCTGAAGAAAATATATTCTTCTAGGGGGAAAAAAAAAAAAAAATCAAAGTGTGTAAAATCGAGAGGAGAAACAAGTAAGCGCAATCCTTTTATTTTTAAGTGTTCAGGACAGATTTAATAAAAAATTGATTACCAAGATATTTTAAGTGATAAACATCTTTATTACAAAACAAGATTTATATATATATTAACCTTGGTTTTAAATCCTTTGTACTTCTCTATCTTTACATGTTTCTGTTCAACATTTCATTATATTTTCACTTGTAAAGATTTTTTTTTCTTTGTGATGGACAACACTTTTTAATTTCAAATCAAGCTGGTAGGATGAAAAAAACTAAAGCTTGCTAATATGTGTTTGCCTGGAGATAGCCTCCAAGATCTACCTGATAGCAGGCAGTTGGTGACAGATGTAGAGAGAGAAATTATGGGGCCCACCTATATCCCCAGATTAGAAGTGTTTTCTGAGATTGATTAATTTGTAGGTTTAGAATACTTTACATTTTATAAATGTCACTACCCTCAAAAGTTGCTAAACTGGCATAATCTAAGGTATTCAAATTGTTTGAAAAGTAAGTTTCTAATCCAAGACTTTGGTATACCTGGCTGAATCATATAATCAATGTTCCACACCACCAGTCAACCCTTTATTTGAACAATCTGTGGAAAGCTACTTGTGCATTTGGTAAAAGCCCTGCTTTGACCCTCCCTAGTGATAAAATCCAGATCTCCAAAAACAGAACCAAAAAAGGGACACCTGCATCTGTTCTTCTAAATCTTTCATCAGACAGGAATTATAAGAAAAAGGTTTCTTAAATATTTTTAAAGGAAAAATGTGCATATTAAATAACAAAGTGGAGAATCTTGACAGAAAATGACTTGTAAAACTCAGTGGTCTTCTAAGAAGTACATATTTCCCCTTGTATCTAGTATGCCAAACAAAATCAGTGGAATATGACTAAAATCAAAGGTAGTCCACATGACAGATTTCTTGGTAAGTAAATGTCCATAAGAACTTATCAAGTTTTGATGATTTGTGGAAAGTTTTATTAGTATATTTTTTGAAGATTTTATAACTTGGAAATGTAACTCTCAAGGATACTTTGTGCTGTTTCCATTTGCACTGAAGTTAGTAAATCAAATACACTGTGGAAATATGTTTTGCCTTTAAAAATCCTTTGCATATGTAACTGATTATTTGAAATTTTAAAATTGCATATATTTTATTTCAGAAATATTCTAAAATTTCTAAAACATTTTTAACATTTAAGGATCTATACAAAGAAAAACTGTGAGAGATTATTAAAAGTGATAGTACCTCTAAGGACACACCAAAATTTGAATTTTAAAATGTTAGTTATCTATAAACAAAGAATCTTATTAAATCCATTCCTTAAAAATATGTTACTTAAAAGTCAAGGTGAAATCTACTAAATTTTTTAAAGTGCAAGGAACAAACTATAATTAAATCCAAGTATTCAAAAAAAAAAAAATCTCCACAAGAAACTTCTTTAAACCCACTTATCAATGTTACCTTTGAGTTCTAATTGTGTACAACATTTAAATTTTTTATATTAGTTTTACATTCTCCCAATTTCAAGCATTCCATGGAAAAGGCAACTTTATATAAAATATAACCATTATCAAACACATGGAATGACATTTTATTATATGTAGTTTGCCTTTTATAGTTCCAGTCACTTCTGAGTTATGTCAGTCCAGTTGACTTTTTTACCTTAAAATAGCCAGAATATTATTACATCAGCTGTACATTAATAAACAAAGCGTATAAAATTGAAAATGTTGATAGTTTTAATGAAGATAGTTCCTAGTTATGAATGTATTACTATTGCTAAGTAATATAGTATTTATAAGGTTTTGAATTGATTATTTATGACAAAAACTGGAATGGTATGATGTGTGAATAAAAGTAGGATGACTGGGTATCAAAATGGAAATTTTCCTCAGTTGAATTACTACTATCAACAGTAGTATTTAGGAAGGTATAGATTCAGAATGAATTAAATTAATGATAGATTTTGAGAGGTTACAAGAAGTTTCTTTCCGGCACCATCAAAATATTATCCTAGCAATTCAGGTCGTCAGTAAAAGCTTAAACAAATTTGCTGATAATCCTGTTAATGACCTAGGTCAAGTGTTAACTGTTGTGGGTTATAAAATAGTGAAATTAAGGTTTCTCCTACCCAGGGTAAATAGCCCAGTTATAACTGATTGAGGATTGGGGGGTGGGGGGTAGGGTTGAGCTATTAGGGAAGCTATTAAATTACAAAAATGTAAAATGCATTCAATTATTTAGTCTAGCATGAACAAATGCTATTAAAAGCAAATGTAGACCCTCTTTCAAAAAGAAAACACCTATAAAGATGATATGATAGTGTAGTTCTCTATTAATATTTCAAGCACAGTATATTCTTACCATGAGGTTAAATGTTTATATATGGAAACTGATGCCAGCTCATAGTAAATTTTTATTAAAAAAAGGAAAAATCCATTATTTAGATGCTGATTGTCTCCAATATTTACCTAATGCTCAAAAGTGTTCATCTGTAAGTTTTACTTTTAAGCTTCAGAACAGTCAAATAGTCTCCTCTAGACTTAGGAGGCTTATGTACAGAAAAATCATTTCACAGAAATGGTATCCCATCCACATCAAAAACAGTCTTCAAAAATAAGTAATGGATAAAATATAGATTTTATTTTTAATAACTTTTGGTTTGAAATATCTGATATTCATTAGAAGAGCTCTATGGTTAATGCTTATCCAATTTATGAATACTTTTAGATAAAAAAATGATTTAATGTATTTTGTACTGATTAAGGGCAGTGCATTCTTCCTCAGACTGCTTCAACCGTAGAACTGTATTCAAAGAGAGTACTATATCCAGTCCCAAAAGAGCTTGAACTAACAGTTGATACTTCACTTTATCTTTAGCGTTACCCTCTTTCCAAACATTTCTATTTACCATTCTCAGAGTCCATGTAGGATGAAAACAGGGAAAAAAAATACATGAACTTTTCTAATAATATAGCAATCATATTTTCCCATGACAAGTGTTAATTTTTCATCGGAAAGCTTTTCTTGATGTTCTTGCCAAAGAAGATTGATAAGATTTTAATAAAGTTTCATTCAGGTTTATAAAGTTTCTCTTTAGTACAATTCTTCTTTTCAGTTATAACTGAAATTATGAATGCCTAATGTCATTGTGGAGGCCAGTGACAGAACGTTTCACTAGGAATCATTTTTCTTCAAAGCATTAGAACATTATTTGTATTAAGAAAAATTCAGAATAAACTGTTGCTAAGTTATTTTTTTCTGTCATGGACCCATGGCATTTTAATATTTATACATGATTATCAAATCACAGTTCTTTAAAAGTACATAATGCCACATTTATTAACAATTAATTCAATGGCCTGGCTTTGTTTTCTTTTTGTTCCATCATGCCTAACTTTATAATAGATTGCAGAATATATTGTAGTACATTTTTCTATCATGTTGAGAAAAAATATGAGTACAGTATTTTAAATGTAACCAAGAATTTTGCTTTCATTTTAAAAAAAATGAAAAAGCTATTTTAATGTATATAATTTTATTATTACTTCCTCCAGAACACATGAATTTTCAGAAGTATTGTTCTCTATTCTAATTACTTTGTGAGAAGAATTGCATGGAAACCTTGGCACTTATTTGGAATTTTCACATCGCATGTTGTGTTCAGCTCAACTACTAAGAGTCAAGCTATTGGACTGATATTTAAAAACTCACTCAAATATTGTCTAAGTTAAATCATTCTTTTAAAACTGTGTTTCAATTGTTCCTTCATAACCTGAGAAAGGAAAAGAGACGCTACACATAGGACAAGATCTGGGAAGATTGATCCCATGAACAATGTATAGAGAAACTTTTATCCAAGGAAATTAGGGGTTATTATGTTAGTTTTCTAAATATATTAACCTTCCTACACATATATACTGTTAAAGTGTACCTATAGATTTTTATACATTTTGTACCAAAGTATACACCAAGTGTGGCTTAAGAACGATTTACATTTGATTATTCTTGCTTCATTAAACTGATATTCATTAATTTTATGTAGGTGTGAATAAGCTTAAAGAGTCATTTTTTCTTTGCAATTTACTTAAAGGTTATGTTTTCCACAAAAATACTGACTCTCAACTTTATGCATTATTAATTTACTAAAATCCATTATCTCAATAGTTTATAAACATTCCATTTATAAAAATATAATTTATCATATCAATGTGGCAACAATAATATGATTTTTCTAGTTAATAGTTATTGTCAACATTTTAATATCTTCAAAAAGAATAAAAAAGATTTTTAAAACATTGATAAGTTACTCATCATATAAATGGCTAGTCTTGCCTTTCATTCATGAAGAATGATTCGACATTATTTTCAAATAAACACTTTAATTTGGTTTGTTATATATATATAATGTGGGTAAGATGATTTTCTTGATACCTATATTTTGGAATTTTCAATTTCCCAAATAATAATGATACAGAAATATTTAGTGAAATCTGCCAAATTGATAAAGGCAGTCACTAAGGAAAGAAAGAAATTAAACTGCTCTATGAGAAGTGAAAATAGGTCACCAAATATGAAAGACAGTTTTTATACTTAGTGGAAAAGTTTTTAAACATTTTGGGTTTTTATTGTGTATCTATATGTGTTTTAAGTGATATATACATTATATAGCAGTATTACTATATTGACAATATGTATTTTTAGTGATCGATATATAATTTGGCATTTGCACATTAATTTGCTAAATTAACATAAAATGCAAAATATTATTGTTATAATTTCAAAATCAAAGCTTTCCTCCTATATCTTTAAAACAGTCAGTTATTCAGAGAAGTTTGTCTTGAGTTGGTGATTGTATTCACTAGGCATTAGGAATAGATCACAAAAGATATACAGAAATCAGACAACATATCTAAGTATGTAATACACAATTTTATAGGAAATATAGATATCATTAATAATAGGACTGAACTTTAATTCATTGAAAAAGGGCTGAAAGCCCATTAAGAAAAGAAAAATAACCTTACAGCAAGAAGATGCCATTCACTCCATATGGATATTTTTTCTTAATTTGCTATTCATTTATTTACTATACCTACCCAGGAGCTATTTACTATTCATTAAATACAATCTCCTATTTGTATATAAGCCCTTAAACAAAGAGAATCCAACCTAAGCTTATTGTAATTCCTGCAAATATTACTTATGTTAATGTAGCATATGCTGCTCGTTAGAACCTGTACCAGAAAGCAAGCCATCGTCTGGTGGGATGCACTCCACTTCAGTACAACGTTTGCAACATAAACACACACACACACACACACACACACACACACACACACACCCCTCTGCTTCAACAAACTGATTTTCCCTTAGTCCATTCATAAATGTCATGGTCCCAAGGAGAGACAACCTGTCATTACCTTTAAACATTCTAAAGAATCTAGAGAGGAGGGTTGGATTTTCTTTTAAAACTTCTCAGAGTACACATGGTCATAATTAGAAAATAAAATACTGCCTTGGCTATTTGGCAATTAACATACTGGGTTGTAAAAACTGGAGGGCTTCCCCCCCCCCCTTTCTGTTTAAAAATGGCAAACGAGGTAATTGCTTGAATTGGTATCAGATTAAAAACACATTTTAAAGGTTTAGGTAAGCCAAAATCGTCTCATAAAGTATTTTAGAAGATAGCCGAAAACAAAAGCACATCTTTAGTTTACTCTCAGAGCAAACGGCTTTTTTCTGAGGCATCTTAACGACGGGCAAAGGCTTCGGAGAGAACGTGATTTGGAGAGTGTTAGCCCCGCGGGGCAAGGCTGTGTGCCTTGCGGTACCTGGCTTACCTTCATTGGAGGGCTGGAGAGTCAGTTCACCCACGCAGTTGAGAGCAGAGCAGCTGAGAAGGAAGAGGATGGAGAGGTGACAATCCATGTTGCTGGTGCAGAGGGCAGTGAGAGGAGCATATCTCCATGAAGCATGCCACTGATGTGCGAGGGAGCGCTCTGATTGCTGGAGAAGTTACCATGCTCCGCTCGAAGGCTGATGTCAAGTTTGACACTGGAGATAAGGAGGAGTCTGGCTGCCTTTCGGCGAACCTCGCTCAGGGACCTCGCTGGGTCCTAGTGCCGTCGTATGTCAGCGACGAAGGAAACCAGGGCAATCCACCACTCGCAGTTAGAGCTGCAGTAGAGAGCTGCTAAGGAGGAGGGGTGGGAAATGGTGGTGAGTGGTGTCGCCAATGGGATGGGAAATCCATACGCTGTGTTGGGGCAGTGGTAGAGGGTACTGTAGGGGAGAGGAAAAACAACCTGTGTTTATTTGCAATGAAAAGCTGCCCTTTCATTGTTATACTTGCTCTGTAGCTTAATTCCCTAAAGAAAAAAAGAAACTCTGTTAGGAATGTTATACGGAAATGTGAGTGGAAAAGAAATAAATGCTAGGAAAATTTTTGATATTGAGAGAATGAGAGTCTTTAAAAGCAAAACAACTAATAATGGTTGAATAATTTAAAAGGAATAGTAAGATTTTCTCTTTACAGCGTTTAATGTGATCATACCTCCACAAAAGTCCCTTGTGATGCAAAAAGACACTAATACACTCCCAAGACCCTATAGTCGCGGACTCCTCAACTCCAGTGGCTCAGCCCATTTACTTGTTTACTATTTTCATTGACAGACTGTATTTCTTTATACTTTATTATAGTATTAATTTCTGGGTTCTAATAGATCAAAAAGTTTCTCCAGTTCTTGACCAAATGGTATCAGAAGCTTTTACACAGATTTGACCAAATGTTTTCAAGTTCAGTACACATACAGTGCACTTTGGTTTCCCAAACTGGGGAGTAACCACCAGCATCCTAAGGAAGTGAGCAAGCAGAGCCCTAGCTTCTGGTCAGCTTCCATGCTTTGTTCTGTGCTGTGGATATAAGCTAGAATAATACAAATCAAACCTAAATTTCCTCTCAATAAATCACTAACTATTTCTCTACTAGCTAGTTTTTGATTTCTGGGTTCTGTGAGATAAATAATGCATAATTCACAGCTCCTCATTCAACTTTTCAGCAACTTACAAGCTGATAATATTTGAATACTATTGTTTTCAAGTGTTTTCTTTTTAAAAATAATCCCAAATCCAGTGCTTAAAAAGCAATGTCTTGGGGTGGTTCTTACTTACATTACACTGTTGTTTTAAATGCTGGTCTCTCTTCTTTCCAATTCTCTTGTTGAACAATATAATTGCAATCTATTTTAATTAAATAAGAACTATTCCAAATTATGTTAAAAATATTCCCTAGAAAATGATTACTTAAATATTCTCCACACCTATCTATCTCTTCCTATTTTACAAAGGAAAATAAGAATATCACATTCTTTTCATGACTCCAGAAAGTAAACATGGGTTGAGAATTTTAGATGAGTGATCTGTTGTAGAATGCTGGGTACTGCCATCTAAATAAGGCTTTGACGATGTATTGTTAATTAAATATTCATTTCACAAATACCATGTCTTTAATGAGATAAATCCATTTTCATATAACGGTTTACATAAGTGGCTTTTGACAATGTTTTGTTGGAGGTGGTGGCGGAAAGCCAGGGGAAAAGAATGACCCTGTTCACTTTTATGTGTGTGCCTTGTTACTTTATATCTATGTCTACTTCTTCTCACATTATGTTACCAGAGTCTTCTAGTGCCAGGTCTGTTCGAATTGAAAATAACGACAGATATTGAAAACTTAGTGGTGACTTTGTGATTTCTTTCTTTTTTTTTTTTTTTAGATCCAACACAACTGTAATCTTTCCAGAGGGCACTATTATATTGTATTATATTGTTTGAGGGTTATTTAAGGTTTACATGAAACTGGAAAGAGAGTAAAATTGTATTTGTAAGTGACAATTTGAAAACAGTTGAAAAAATCATGCAAATGTGTTAATATGTACACACGTTGACCCATTTCTGCTACTTCTCTTTTTCACAGGTATAGGCTGCTTGTCACTGTGGAAAGAAGCATTCCTATTTGAATGAAACTATACTAGTGTGAAATGAAAAAAAAAAAAAAAAAGGAGGAGAGCAATTGATTTGACCACAGTATTCAGGAAGGGAGCTCTGGTAGCGTAGTGCCTAAGGCATTTGACTGCTAAACAGAAGGCTGGCGATTCAAACCCACCAGTCACTCCTCAGAAGGAAGATGGAGTAATCTACTTCCATAGTGATACTGCCTTGGAAACCCAAAGAGGGGTCGTTATGAGTAGGGTCTGACTCTACGGCACATAACAACAACAACTACATTTAGTAAAGGCTTCATCCAGAAGGTGACAATTGCATTGGAATTGAAGCATGAATAAACATTTACCACTTGGAGGATAATTCAGAAATCACTACAGGCCAATGGAACATAAACAAAACCACAATAGTGTCCCAAGAAAAGAAAGCAACATCTGGAATATATAGGGATTAGGTTGGCCGTTTTAAGTCACTCAGCTGCTCTGTGGAAGAAAGACCTGGCAATCTGCTCATTGCAGCCTAGAAAACCCCATAGGGCAGCTCTATTGTGTCATATAGGATCTAGAAGTCAAAATTGAGTGAAAAGCGTACAACAACAACAGAGTATTTGAAGGACAAAAATGACCAGCATATGAGGAGGTGTAGGGCACAGATTGAGTGCTAGGAGATGCTCTTCAAAAGGCAAATTGTAAACCGACTGTAAAGAGATTTCTATGCCATATGCCAATGGTTTTGCAATAGACTGTGAATTAAATAGAGAGCAAAGTAATAACTTGGCCATATCTAAGTTTTAGGCAAAAATTTTACTGGTGGCATAGAACAGGGCATTGCGAACTGTACTATAAGAAGCGTGTGCTATTGAAATGTCTTGAGTGCTCATAAAAAGCACAACTCTCTTCTCTCCACCACAGATTTATTGCATCTTAACCTATGAGGGTTTAACCCAGGACTCAGAAACTTTACAAGCTCTTCAAGTGATCCTTGTTGTTCTTGATGTTTAAGAACCAGGGCTGAATGCAGAGAGAAGATGAGCTAGAGGACAGCAAGAGCTGAGGCTTTCAAAACTAAAATTAAAGTGATAAGGGATGGAATTAAATTCTATGTACTAGAGAAAAGGAAAATAATAGATGAAATCTGAAAACATTTTTTAGGTGAAACAAATAACATTGCTGAAACAAAATTTGGATGTGCAGGTTGAGGAGGAGGAACATAACTAAGACATTTACAGTATTTAGTTCACTCAATAGTTCAGTTCAACAGATCAAGAGTACCTAACACGTGCCTGACAATGTGCTAGGCACTGAGAGTGAAAAGATGACTAAACCTTTGTCCTTCAAAATAATTTAGACTCAAATCGAGAAATTATGACAAGTGTTACATAGAGGCACCTGTAGAGCACTGCTTGACACAGATGGTGGACACACAGCTCCAGTTAGTGGTTAAAGAATGGTTTCCTGGAGGAGATTGCTCTTGAATGGAGTATGGAAAGAAGAATCTTAAAAAAAAAAAAAAAAAAAAATCCCCAGAAGAGAGAATAAATGTGAAAAACACGCTTTCTGGAGAAAAGGACAAATACCTCTATTATTAGAGCACAAATTTTAAGATGGTATCAGGGAGTATGTGAAAGAGGACACAGGAAGGTCAGACAAAAACAGTGCTATGGAGAGTTGTAGAGGCTCTTCTAAGGAGCTTGGCTTGATTCTGTGGGTGATGTTATGCAAGGAGAAAAAGATTTCAGTTTTCAATTTAGAATGAACATTTTGACAGATTTAGAGGGGGAGGAGCAAAATAGAAACGAAAAAAATAAATAAATAAATAAAGCACCAATGAGAAGCCAAAAGACCCATTAGGAATCTTTTTGTAATAGGACAGCCAATGTTATGCAGAGGTTATTAGAGGGGATCTTTAATCACACAGACCTGGGTGACTGCTCCTTGGTACAATTCAGATAACAACAGATCCTGTCTCATCGTAGTGTTAAAATGGTACAACTAAAGTGCTAACTGAGTACATATTAAAAACATTTCATTATTTTTCTTAATCTTGATCCAGAAGAGAGCTCTGAAGTATATCATATTGACTAGTGATAAACCAAAACTATTGCCTTTCTGATTCATAGTAAGCCTATAGGTTATAGTAAACTGCCCCATAGGGTTTCCAAGGCTGAAATCTTTACGGAAGCAACTGTTTTTGGGTGGTGGGTTCCAACTGCCAGCCTTCCAGTTACCAGTTAAGCGTTTACCCACTGCCTGACTTGGGTTTGGTAGTAACTAGGAATACTAGAACTAAAATTAAACAAATACATGGGGAACACTGACAAAATTAACAACAGATTGATTATGAGAAATATGGTGGGTAGAAGTCTCTAGGAGGCCTTTCAATTTCTGGCTTGGGTCAAGAGGTGGTCAGGAGTTTAGAAGTTTTGAGAAGAGGGAAAGATTATGGAATACAAAAATTTCTATTTTAGATGTTTCTGTTGTTGTTGTTGTTTGCCGTCGAGTTGGCCCCGACTCATAGCAACCCCTCCTTGGGTTTCCGAGGCAGTATCCCTACGGAAGTAGGATTGCCCAACCTTCCTTCCAAGGAGTGGCTGGTGGGTTTGAACTGCCAGCCTTCTGGTGAGCAGTCAAGTGCCTTAGGCACTATGCTACCAGAGCTCCTTTAGATGTTTCTAGTTCGAGTGAACTGAAGGAAAATCAAAGGTAGAGGAACTATTAGAAGAAAAGAAGCTAGAGTATAGATCCTTTGTAAATTATGTATATGTGTGTATGTGTGTGTGTAAATTCATACAAGAGTGTTGACATGAAGATCTGTTGACATGGATAAAACTCTAGGATATACCAGTGTTTAAAAGGGAGGCAGAAATAGAGAAGATCAAAGAGCTAGAAGAGATTACCATATTAAAAGCCAAGTTCATTACAGAGTTTCCCAAAAAGTTCATTTGTAACAATGGTGCATGAGAGAAAAAAAAATCCAAAAAGATAGTGATTTAAAAGTGACAATTGGATTTGACAGTCTGAAGATGTTGATGATCTCCAATTTCCACGGAGTAATTAGACTGCAAATTGGGTTCTAATAAAGCAGTAATTGAAAATTGAGGAATTAGAAAGAGTAAGTGTACTACTTTTTTAAAAGATAAGTTTAGAAGAGAAGGCAAGCCTAGAAAAGAAGAAAGCAAGATTCACTGAGAGTATTATAAAATGCAAGAGGCTTATAAGATTTCTCTCTCATATGCTAAGCTGACTACTAGTGAAATTAATTGACAAAGACTCTTTGTTGTATTTGTTGTTAGATGCTGGCGAGTTTATTCCGGTTCACAACAATCCCATGTGTGAAGAGTAGAACAGCTCCATACAGTTTTGAAGGCTATGTATGACCTTTTGGAAGTACATTGTCAGGCCTATCTTCCAAGCAGCCTCTGGGTGGGGTTGAAATGCCAACCTTTCAGCTAGTAGTTAAGTGCCTACTGAATCAAATTTAGGATGTGAGGAAAAGGAAGGGAAATAATGAGTTCTGTTTAGAACATGTTAGGATACAAATGCAAATATTAAAGCCAGAAGTTAGATATAAAAATCCCATAAAGGAAGTCAGGACAGAAACTTCAAGTTAGGCAATCATTGGAAATTGGGAGTAGCTTCATCACAGGCATAGATGAAAATTGTCCAGAAAGATCATAATCTGCAAGGGGAAAGAAGGCCCCAGAATACAACTCTGATGAAAAAAATACTGAAAGGCAAGATGGAGGATGAGTAATTGTTAGAATTAAATTGGAGTAAAAAAATTGTAAAAGAAGAGTGAAAAATGAATGAGTAAGTGATGGTAAAAGAGATGAATATTTCAGGATGGAAACAACAAAAGAAGCTAGAATTTGATCAAAATTGAAAGCAAGAAAGTTTCAAAATTTGTAATTTAGAGGTAACTGATGACCTTTGCCAGTAACATCTCCCAGAGGTGAGAGGGCTAAAACTACATTACAAAGTTATGAAGAAACCTGGATAAATGCCAAACAAAAGCAATAAAAGATTTTCTTAATGATATCTGTGTCACTCCTGGCACCATGATGACTAAAATCACAACTTAAAAATGGGAAGACCGCTGAGTAAAAATCCCCTTCCAGAAAACCATATTAGAGGTAAGAAATGCTTTAGAGCCTATCATTTTACAATTAGAGAAAAAGTAAAATTAGTGACTTGGCTATGTTCACATAGTGAAAGACAGAAATGGGGAAAGTATTAGAAGAATCTCACCATTTTCAAAGTATGTATTATAAAAAATACAAGAAACTTCACAGAAAAATCATGTTGCCTGTATACGTAAGGATGGTTAGTAGAAAAGAATAATCCAAGAAAGCTTTCTGAAGGGCAATATTTTTTTTAGCACAATTACTGAATTTTGGATTTGAAAATAGTCACAGTAATTAATATATCGCAAGTTTAAACATGCCAGTTTATGCCATCAGTATAAAAATTAGCATGCCTGAATTAATTGAAAAAAAATGCTAATTGTAAATTGTAAATTAGAAAGATTCCATCCAGTTGTTCTAAAGCCATCAAAAGAAAAGCAGCAGATAGATCATAAATGTGATTTGCTTGTTAAGATTAACCAATGCCATATAAAACGTATTCTTACATTCACTTTTATAATTACCACTGGAACACTTCCCTTTTTTTAAAAACAAACTTATGTATAAACATTACTTCCTAGTCTTCCATTCTTCTCTCCAAAAACATTCAAAACAAGCCAAGAGTTCATCTTAAAATCTAAAGACAACAACCCAAGGCTCTGAGCAAATCTCTGAGCAAGTTCGTATGGAGCTTGAGATGGTGGGGAAATGAAGAAAGTGTCTTTTCTGATATGAGACCTATATCACACATTGTTTTATATCATTTTCTGAGGAACATGTAAACACACATGCACATTTAATTCACTCAGTTGCTAACTGAAAGGTTGGAGGTTCAAGTCCATGCAGATCCTCCTCAGAAGAAAGGACTGGCAATCTACTTCTGAAAATCAGCCATTGGAGACTCTATGGAGCACAGTTTTACACACATGGAGTTGGCATGAGTCAAAACTGAACTGATAACAATTGATACGTACATACACAAACACATATACACATACACGCTGCATACGCATTTGAACACACCATAAATGTATGTGCAATTCTGTGTTTATATACTATGTGTGTGACACACACAGGTTGTCTCAAAGATGCTCCTAAGATCCCAAGCAGCCACAAGACTACTAAGATGTAGTAGCAGAAACCCATCTGTAGTTGCTACGTCTATAATATTTGATTGAGCTACACACACAGACACACACACACACAGAGGACACAAAGTATTGGGAAATGAAAGTTGTTAAAATACTTACAGAAAACAGACAGCAAACAGCAGGAACAGTTTCATGGTGTGGGCTACCCCCTGGCCCAGAAAACCTGTCTGGGCAGAGACTGTGACTCTGCCTCCATTTTGTACCATAGGTGAACACCAAAAAAAAAAAAAAAAACCTCACTGCTGTCCACTTGATTCCAACTCATTCATAACAACCTATAGGACAGAGAATAACTGCCCATGGGGTTTCCAGGGCTGTATATCTTATATGACAGACTGCCATATCTTTTTCCTGTGGAGAGGCTGGGGGATTCAAACTGCCGAACTTTAATAGTAGCTGAGGGCTTAAACCACAGTGCTACCAGGGCTCCTAACATAGGTGAGGGACTATGAAATCTTTTTCTGCACACAGTTTTATACTCCAGGAGCTAGGTGGTTCACACCATAGAATACAATGTAGATTTTCCTACCAGACACCCCAAGGAGATGACATCTGGGCACCAGAAGAATTTTGTCACTAAGCCATATCTGTATAGAACCTCAGGATTGGGAAGGAGGGGGATCAGTGGCTTTTTCCTGAAGCTTAAGAATATTAAGAAGGAGGAGTAATTGAGGAAGAACGATAGATGTTTGGCCTGTCTGAAGGACTGCCTCCTCTGGCTATCAAGTAGTATTTTTTAGAACAGAGCTTCTCAGTTTTTAATATGCAAAACTTTGGGGAGCTTGTTAAAATCCTGAGTCTGATTTAGTCACTGGAGCTCTGGTAGCATAGTGTCTAAGGCACTTGACTGCTAACCAGAAGGCTGGTGGTTCAAACCCACCAGCCACTCCTCGGAAGGAAGATGGGGCAATCTACTTCCATAGTGATACTGCTTCGGAAACCCAAGGAGGGGTCACTATGAGTCGGGTCTGACTCGATGGCACATAACAACAACAACAACAGTACCAAAGAAGGTCTCCATTTCTCTTAAGCTCCTAGATGATATCTATTGCAATTCTGACTATATATTATATAGCAAAGTTTTAGAATACATAGATTTTGTTTTGAATTTTTTAATAGATATGTGTATATATGTCTACACACAAGCATTAGCAAAAAAAGTTAAAAGATAAAAAATATGGGAATATCTTATTCTATCTCTTCAATCTTGTCTTCCAGTGAACTTCGAGATAAGCCTACTGCTCCAGCAAACTATTTCAATAATACTATTTTACCCTAAATTACAAGGAGTCTTGGTAGCATAACAGTTAAATGCTTGGCTGCTAACCAAAAAGTTAGCAGTTTGATCCCACCTAGGGGTTCCATGAGAAAAAGAACTGGCAAGCTGCTCCCATGAAGATTACAACCTAAGAAACCATATGAGGCCGTTCTTGTCACACGGGGTTGCTATGGGTAGAAATAAACTAAGTGGCATCAAACAACTGTCCTAAATTCCTTTCTTTCTTGAAATGATGTAATCAACACTACTCCATCTTTACTGTGAACTCCTATTTCAGTTTTGTCTATATCTGTCTTTAAGCACGTTATCATTTACTGACGTGCATTGTTTTTCAGAGCGTGGCATGCAACTTGTCTGTCCAACAATACCTTTAATGTCAAAATAAATACCTGACATTGCCTAGAAAAGCACAGGCACAATACACCAGAATAATGTTTAAAAATCTATGTCATTTTCTTTCAGTGATATTAAACATGTCACTGAATATAGCAACTGTTTGATCATAATTTCTTGAGAGATGTATTAAGAGAGACCATTTTTCAACTACATAAGAGGATTTGCGAGGATTAACAAGCATAAGGAACCATTGTGAAAACTAACCCATGACTTTACACAAAACGAGTTTGGGTTTGTAAGTGTTAGATGTTTATCTAAGATTGTAGGGGGGCGTCCCTTTATTTCTAATCGGTTTTAATTACAAATGACATTTTTATCATCTCAATATTTTGAGACATGGTTAAGTAAAACAAGTAATAGCAACAGGACTTATGAACTGAAGGGAATTATTTTTAGTGATCTCATAACAGATGCTTATACCTCAGAAGGAAGGTTGGACAATCTACTTCTGTAGTGACACTGCCCCAAGGAGGGGTTACTATGAGTTGGGTCCGACTCGATGGCACATAACAACAACAATAACTGATAATATATACCTTGCTCTAGCGAAAATGTAAGTGCATCTCAGGTATTTTTGTAACATAAAGCCAAAGGTGGTAAGTGATTATTAAATGCTCTAAAGAAGTATACTTTGAGAACACATGGCTTTAATTTTGCTTGTAAACTATCTTGTAAGCCTGAACATAAAATATTACTCATACAGAAAAATTAACTGATTATGTGCTTGTCTAACCATGGTCTTCAATTCAGCTGGGAACAAGAAAAATAATCCATATTAAGTCAATGGGCCCTTATATTCAAGAGTGTCAAACATTTATGATTTTTCACGGAAGCTCTAGTTTCCTGAAGTGCCCGGATGACCTCACCTGCTTTTCCAATTTGTCTCCTAGATTGTACAGGGGGTCAGTGATCCCTATTATGCCACAGCAATATGGTGGTTAAATAATGATAAATAACATAAAATGTGGCAGGTAGTCCACATCTTAATGTGAATAATCTTTACCTCTGCAATATGTCTCAAGTTAAAATTGTAGCTACTTCCATATAAAGCTCTAAGCATTTCTATATTCAGAAATACTTTTAAATATTATATATTTACAGTGATGATCAAAACTCAAAGTTAACTTGAAAAATCAATCATGGTAAGAGGGATTTCATCTAAGAACTTTCAAATATTTACAAATATGTTGTTAAATACATATACCTTTCCTTAAAAAAAAAAGTAAAAGAGTGTCACCCTCCAATTCTTAAATAAGTCCATAAAAAGATGCAAAATTACATGAAATGCACACACTGCAATTTCTATATTAGTTGAGGCAGCTCAAATATTCAATAATTACTATGTAAAACATTTACATGTATAAAGCCATAAGTGAAAACCTGAGCCATTTTCCAATACATTACTTTTCTGCAGTATACAAAAGATGGAATAACTTCACACACAGGAAGCTATATCTAAATAAATGAAAGAGTAACATTTTATGCTAGTACCCACTTGGCTTGATTTCTTGAAAGATTTTTTTATTGTCAAGCCCTTTATTTAAGAAACTGCTATAGATCATGCGCTCCAGTAGAGGGCTCTGAAGAGGCACAGCCTCTGCAGCTGAAGACTCAGGTTTTTAGACCAGCTCACCGACAGGAAGTCAGTCCTGAGGTCTTCGCAGGAATCAGTACAACTTAATTCTTAGGTTCAGTTCAGTTAATTTCCTGATTGACAGTAATTAAGAAGGTTATGGATTCCTATGCAAATCTGTGAGTTGCATCTAATCGCATATCATTTTTATACTTACCTTACCCAGGGAGCCCTAGTGGCATAGTGCTTAAGGCATTTGACTGCTAGCCAGAAGGCTGGTGATTCAAACCCACCAGCCACTCCTCAGAAGAAAGATTGGTCAATCTACTTCTGTAGAGATACCACCTCAGAAACCCAAGGAGAGATCACTATGAGTCTAATCTACTCGATATCATTGAGTTGTTTTTTTTTTTATTTTGTTGTTGTTTGTTTGTTTATCTGGACCCTAAGAAGCTGTGGTGGTGTGGGACCTAAGGCATTTGAATGTTAACCAGAAGGTTGGCTGTTCAAACTCACAAGCCACTCTGTGGAAAGAAGACTGAACAATCTACTTCCATAAGGATTTACTGCCTCAGAGACCTGAAGGGGGTCACTATGAGTTGGAATCAACTTGATAGCAATAACTTTTTTTTTGGATATCTGTACCCTGTGATGAGCTCATCACAGCCCTGAGGAATCAGGAAAACTTCTGTCGCATTTGATTCCCAGTCCAGAGAAATCTACTTATTTTTACACTTTAGTGCTGAGATGAGTGACACATCTTTTGCTTAATAGTTCTCCTTTATATAAAATACTTTCTTATTACAATTTCTCATTAAAATGTATAACAAAAATGATACTAATGTAAGATTTAAAGTACATTAAAGAGAGTTTCTGCAAAATATATTTTAATAAATATTACTGAATAAAGTTAATAGGATTATAAAGAAATATGATAAAGTTGACAATGAAATAAACAGGATCTCCAAATTGTAATTGCCTAAGAAATCCCTATGGGGTATCAGGCAGAGAGAAGAAAATGACTTACCTAAAACACATATGAAGGAGCCCTGGTAGCACAATTGGTTAAGTGCTTGTTTGCTAACTGAAAGTTTAGTAGTTTGAACCTACTAGCCACTCCACAGAAGAAACACATACTGATAGGCTTCTGTAAAGATTATGGCTTACAAAACCTTATGGGGAAGTTCTACTCTATCATATAGGGTTTCTGTGAGTCAGTACTGACTTGGTGACACACAACAAGAAATAACATACATGGTCATGAGCAACATTTAAAGGAAAAACAAAGAATAATTTTGTCTCAGACCTGTAAATTTGAATGTGTACAACTTCAAAAAAGGCCCCCTATCCCCAAAAAAGTGGATAAACCAAATGTCCTGATCCTATGCTGGCAGAAATTGACCTGGAATTACTGTGTATGTGAAAAGTGACTCACCACAGCATGATTCTCAGTAGGGACATAGGCAATTTTAGCTTTGTAGGTATAGAAAAATCCTTGTAGAAGTGGAGACAAGATGCATCCTGGTGACACACTCTGCCCTATTCCTCTACAATGATACCCAGAAAAACTAAGTGAAACAGATACAGATATTGATCCTGTAATGTTGAGCATCAAATGAAAGGATAGAGAATTAGATTGAATGCTAATTGGAAAGGAAGATGGAGCAAGGCCAGTGAGTAGCGGGAGAGAAGAAGCTGGGTTCCAATGAAGCCTCGCCATTTTGAGACACAGAAGAAATCATACAAGGGCAAGGAGAAACCAAGTCCACAGAATCCACACTGGGGAAGAGACACTGGAATTATGGACAGATCAAGAGGGAATCAAGGTGAGCTGAAAACACACTAGATCTGGAAGAGGAAAATACATGGAAACATGAGATTCCCAGTGGCACAAGCAAGCACAAGGCTTAGATACAGCCAATGAAAGAGGATGAAACAACTTACTACTAGTGAACACTGGTCATTTGGGTTGAGAGTCTATGTGAAGGGAAGACCTGTTGGGTGGAGGTTGCAGAAGGTGGGATCCAAGTGGCCCCATACTTGATAGAGTCTTGGAAGGAGCTGGATAATTGGCTGCACATGCCCAGAAGTACACAGGCCTGTACCAGTGAATTATGACTGCAGAGGTGCTTTCTCTGCTTTCCAAACCACACCTTTCCAGTGACCAGGGTGAGGTCCTTTCCGATCCCCATCAACCTGGTGACCAGGAACACCCCCTCCCTGGTGGCCTCCCACCTGCTTGGTGCCTTGGGCCACTTCTTCTCACCAGTCATTCAGCCAAGCACCTGCTGCACCTGTGCTCCAAGAAGACAGACCTAGTGTTTATAATTCTGCCTCCCTGTACCTGTGTCATTGACAGGACTTGCTCCCATTGAATGCAAGACATGGGCCACTGTATTGTCCTCTGTCAAGAAGCACTCATTTACACTCATTTACTTACTTCCTTCATGGGTGCACATTTCCACAGATTGCACCATTGCTGCACTCCTGCTGGCTGACCATAACTGTGTCACCAACCCCCTTTATTTTTCTTTTCCTCTTTCCTATTTGTTTCTTTTTCCCTCTTATTTTTGCCCACATTTATTCTCATCCACTCCCCTTTTACATTTTTTATTTTTCCTTTTTCTTCCTGTCCCATCCAATGGGGAGCAGATATTAACTCTTGACTAAATAGCCATACCTACTATACCTACCAACTCACCCAGTGGGAAATACCACCCACTCCTACACCACTGGATCAACAACAAATGTTAGGTAATACCTGCTCATCCCACCTGCAGCTCCTCTTCACGACCAACAAACAACACCCATGCTCACATTCCCATCAGTAACTCTATCCACTTGGAGACAGGTGGACAGCAAACTAGCAACCAAAGAAGCATACTTACCCTACCCATGCAGATATAGAAAAACAGAACAAAGCAAAAAATAAGGGTAAAACTAATCAACACATAATCAACAAATAAAAACTACCATTGCAAAATATCTTGGAGAAAAGAAACTACTTCGATTCAATTTCAACTTCAAAAACCAGGAGAAGATAGTGCAAACAAGTGAAAAAATAAAGAACTAGGAAATCTCCCTGAGGAAGAACAGGCAATAGAACTACCTGATAAGGAATTCAAAAGATCTCTCTCTTTCTCTTTCTCTTTCTCTTTCTCTATATATACATACACACTAGAAGGGTTCAGGAAAACAATACAAAAGCAAAATGACAAAATAGACAATTTGAATTCAAACTAAAATGGCAATTAGAAATCCAGATGATTAACATTAAAATTATGGCAATAAATAACATATTAGAGGACAAAAGAGTACAATCTAATTGGCTGAAGAATGCATTTCCCAGCTACAAGAAAAATCCCTTGACACAAGCTTTATGAGGAAATATCAGAACAAAGAATGAAGAAAACTTAAGACTTATATGGAATGATATCAAAAGAATAACATGAGAGTTCCGATAAGATGGCAGAATAGGCAGACAAACTACACAGACCCTCTTCAACAAGGAAAAGAGAAACCAATTGACACAGATACAGAAGATAATCTTGGAGCCCTGAGCTTTGAAAGGAAGGATACATAAGTGGACTAAATTCCAACTAGTAGAAGAACCTGCTTGAAAATACTGAGTAAGGAGACAAATGGAGCTGTGGACTGTCAGCAATCCTGATGGCATGGACAGTTTGGATTTTTCTAAGTGGTGCTAGGACCTAAGAATTAACCTAAAAATCATCCCTGTTTGCCAAGGGCTGCAAGAAGGATTACCCTGGTGGCTGATGACTAAAAAAGGAAACAGGAAAGGAGACAAACTGAGCTGTGGACGTTTGGCTGTCTGGAGAGCTCAGCCATTCTGAATGTTTACAATCGGTTTGATCATTTTAGATATTTGAAGTGACAGGGTTCTCTCAGATTCCGGGGGCCCAAGAATAGTCTCCACTTACTGAGAACAGCATGAATATACCAGAGACTGGGGCCTGGAAAGGTTCTAGTTTTCAGCTTTGTCTCTCTTCCCTTTGCTGGTTCCCTTTTTTTTTTTTTTTTTTTCCTTCTGGTTCTCCCCATCCCTTGCTTTATTTTTGCATTTTCCCATTTTAGTCTTTCATTATTCTCTTCTCTTTTTGCTTATTTCCCCTTCCACAGATATTGTGAGTCTTAACCCTCTTTTACTATTCATATTTCTTTTGTATTTTTAAAGTATATCTTTAAATATTTTGTCTCATTTATTGCCTTTTTTTCTTCTTCTTTTTTTCCCCCGTTGTCTTTTTGGTGATTATTCCTGTGTGTTTACACAGTGTGTGTTTTTTCCTTTTCTTGCTTTTAGTTTTTTTGGTGTTTTTTTTTTTT
>NW_006921970.1:2041511-2043419 GCF_000298275.1 Orycteropus afer afer | reverse complement strand
AAAAAAAAAAAAATCTAAAAAAAAAAAAAAAGAGAGAGAATTGCAGAGTAGAATGGACTGTTCTAAACTTGGGGTGGGGTGGGTTGGATTATAAATTACAGGGTAACCTCAAAGAAAAAATGATAAACTTTTGTATCACAATAAAAAAGAGGATAAGTACAAATATTTAGCAAATACTAAAATAGCAGTAACGAAGGAAATGATAACATGATTCATAAACAGAATGAGGTCAGCACAGACAATTATATGGAACAAAGAAATCAGCATCACCATGAAAAAAACATAACAAAACGACATCAACAAGTTAATAGTTATAAATAATTGCACCTAAAGTTCCAGTAAGATGGTGGAATAGGCAGAAAGACTGCACAGACCCTCTTCAACAAGAAAAGGGAAACAAATTAACACAGATACAGAAGATAATCCTGGACCCCTGAGCCTTGTAGGGAAAGATATAGAAGTGGATTAAACTCCAACTAGCAGAAAAATTTGCATGAAAACACCAAAAAAGGAGACATATGGAGTGGCAGTCTGGCAGCGAACCTGATGGCACAGACAGCTTGTACATTGCCAAGTGGTGGTAAGACTTAAGAATAAACCCCAAAAGTGGCTCTGATAGCCAGGGATGCACGGAGAACTGCTTTGGTGGCTGGGTAATAAAAGGGAAAGCAGTGAAGAAGATGGTGGGCTGAGCTGTGGACTTTCGTCTGTCTGGAGGGTGCAGCCATTTTGAATGTTTAGAAGAGGCTTAACCATTAGGGATATTTAAAGGACAGAATTCTCACAGATTCTAGAGACTTAAGAACAGGCTCCACTTGCCAGTAATCCTAAGGACATTCTGGACCTGAATGACTGGAAAGGTGCAACTTCCCCTTGGTATTCTTATACCCCAAACTCTCTTGGTGAAAAGAGGTGTGGTCATCTCTCACTCCCACCCACCTTCTGGGCCCTCAGGAACTCCACCCCAGTTTGTGTGCTCTGATGGAGCTTGGGTACCCTGTCTTGCCCTGCCCCTATGTTCTTTTTCTCTTTTAGTTTATTGGTTTTGTATGTTTTAAAACTACTACTATTATTATTACTTTTGTCCCTTTTACTATAATTCTTTATTCTTCCCCTCACAGGTGCTAGTTTTCAGATTTTTTCTTTTCCCTGTTCTTGGTTGCATTTTTTTTTTTTCTTTTTTCTTTCTCGTAGTTAAAACTGTTCCTTGTTTTTCTTTTTGTATTTTTCCCATTTTTTCATCATTATTCTCTTTCTCTACCTTTTTTCCCTTATTGCCCTCTCTCCAGATACTTCTTTTATTATGTTTGTTTTCTTTTCTTTTTTCTTTTTTAATTTACTGTTCCAGTGGGATTACATGGTGTATTTTTTGTCCATTTGCTTTTCCTTTTTTTATGGTTATTCAGTTGTTACTTTTGTCTAACTGAGTGGAAGACGGCAACAGTCCCCATAAGACACAACTACACCCACACCTCCTGCAGCTTCACTTACAAGAGCCACCACTTCCTTCTCCACTAATAGGCCTATGATTAAACAACCACCAAGAAAAGCCTGATTCACCCTTGGCTGCTCATCACAAACAGTTAACAGAGATCTAAATACAATAATGCCACAATGTCTCAGAGAAAACAGACTATCATAGTCCACACAAAGAAGCAACATAAAGTGGGAGAAACAAGAAAGCAGGATACAGACCCAGAACACATCCCTGAGGAAGAAGCAGCATTGGAACTCTCTGAGAAGGAATTCAAAATAATTATATTTAGATATCTTCAAAGGATTGATAGACATACCAAGGAAAACACAGGAAAAAGTCTAGAAGAATTTTGGAAGAAAATACAAGAACAAAATGACAAAATAAATGAAAAATTAGAAATGATTCTAAATCTACAGATAGAAATCCAGAAG
>NW_006921970.1:2040060-2040767 GCF_000298275.1 Orycteropus afer afer | reverse complement strand
ACCATTAATACACAAGATGACATAACCCAGAAACCACAGCTATGGACATATCCAAAGTAAAATGAGCTTACAAGATTGTAAACAGGCAACGAGTGACATTAAGTGACAAGTGAGGACAACTCCAAACCAAAAGAGGGAAAATACTGTGTAGTTACAGAACTTCTAAGTGGTGAGGAAGTCAAGAGAGTTGCAAGATAGAATGGCCTTTTCTAATCTCAGGGAGGAAAATATAAGTCACAGGATACCCTCAAAGAAAAATTATAAACCTTCATATCACAATAAAGAAGATGACAAGCACAAATATCCAGCAAATACTAAAGCAACAGCAACAAAAGAAATGATAACATGAGTCATAAACATAATGAGCTCAGCACAGAAAATAATATGGAACAAAGAAACTAGAGACACCATGAAAAAACACAAACAAAATGACAGCAACCAATTCATACTTGTCAATAATTACATTGAATGTTAATGGATTACACACACCACTCAAGAGATGGAGAGTTGCAGATTGGATAAGGAAACAAAATTCATCAATATGCTATCTACAAGAGACACACGTTACAGACAAAGACAAAAATAGACTAAAAATCAAAGGCTGGGAAGAAAGATATATCAAGCAATGGCAACCATAAAAGAACGGGAGTGGCAATATTAATTTCTGATCACATTGACCTGAAGACAAAAACCACCATATGAGACAA
>NW_006921970.1:2031584-2039642 GCF_000298275.1 Orycteropus afer afer | reverse complement strand
TATGTTAGGCCATAAAGCAAGCCTTCATAAATTTAAAAACTTTATAATTCTGCAAAGCATCTTCTAAGATCATAATGCTATCAAATTAGAAATCAACAATAAGAAGATCAACAGAGAAAGAGTAAACACATGGAAACTGAATAACACCCTCCTTTAGAAAGACTGGGTAAGAGAAGAAATAAAAATGAAAATTCAAAAATTCCTTGAATCAAACGAGAATGAAAACACAACATACCAAAATCTTTGGGACATAGTCAAAGTGACGATCAAAGGCCAATTTGTAGCAATAAATGCACACATCCAAAAAGAAGAAAGAGTCAAAATCAACACTTTAAACCAACATCTCCAACAATTAGAAAAAGAATAGCAAGAAAAGCCTATAGTCACCAGAAGAAAGGAAATAATCAAGACTTGAGCAGAAATCGATGAAACAGAACATAGAAGGGCAATAGATAAAAATCAACAAGACCCAAAACTGGTTTTTTGAAAAGATCAATAAAATTGACAAAACACTGGCAAATTTAACAAAGGAAAAGAAGGATAAAACACAACATGAATAAGAAACGAAATGAGTGACATAACAACAGAACCAACTGATGAAAACAGATTATATCAGGATACTATGAAGAATTGTACTCCAACAAATTTGAAAATTGGGAAGAAATGGACAGATTTCTAGATGCAAACCACTTTACTAAACTTACAAAGACTGATGTGGAAAAGTTGAATAGCTCCATAACAAAAGAAGAAATTGAACAGGTCATCAAAAAATTACCAACAAAAAAAGTGCTGGCACAGACGGTTTCATCCAAGAATTCTAACAAACTTTCAGAGAAGAACTGACACCATTCCTACATTCAAACTATTCCAAAACATAGAAAAGGATGGAATCCTCCCTAACTCATTTTATGAAGCTAGCATAGCCTTGATACCAAAACCAGGCAAAGACATCACTCAAAAGGAAAACTACAGACCAATATCCCTCATGAATAAAGATGCAAAAATCATCAAAATCCCACCAATAGACTCCAAAAACATGTCAAGAAAATCATTCAGTATGACCAAATGGGGTTCATATCAGGTATGCAAGGATGATTCAACATTAGAAAAACAATCAACGTCATCCACCACATAAATAAAACAGAGAAGAACCACATGATCATATCAATTGAGGCAGAAAAGGCATTTGATAAAATCCAACACCAATTCCTGATCAAAATTCTCAGCAAAATAGGAATAGAAGGGACATTCTTCTACATAATAAAGAGCATCTACGCAAAAACAACAGCCGACATTATACTCAATGGACAGAGACTGAAACTATTTCTCTTGTGAACAGGAACCAGACAAGGATGCCTTCTATCATCACTTCTGTTCAATATTGTACTGGAAATCCTAGCCAGGGCCATAAGGCAAGAAAGGAAAATCAAAGACATCTAAATGGTAAGGAAGAAGTCAAACTATCCCTGTTTGCTGATGATATAATCCTATACCTAGAAAGCCCAAAGACTCAGTCAAAAAACTACTAGAACTAATTGAGAGATTTAGCATTGTGGCAGGATACAAGATCAACATCCAACAATCAGTTGGATTCTTCTACACCAGCAAAGAGATTGCTGAAAAAGAAGTAAGGAAATCAATACCATTTACAATAGGCTACCAAAAAAAATAAATAAATAAAATACTTGGGCATAAACCTTGCCGGGGACACAAAAGTCCTGTACAAAGAAAACTATAGAAAACTATTTCAAGAAACCATAAGAGATCTACATAAATGGAAGAACATACCATGCTCATGGATAGGAAGATTGAACATTATGAAAATGTCAGTTTTACCCAAAGCAATCTATACATTCAATGTAATCCCAATCCAGATCCCATCAACATTATTTAAGGATATGGAAAAACCAATCACTAACTTTATATAGAAAGGAAAAAGACCTTGGAAAAGCAAAGCACTATTGAAGAAGCACAACAAAGTAGGCGGTCTCACACTGCAGGATCTCACAGTAGTCAAAACTGCCTGGTATTGGTATAATGACAGACACATAGACCAATGGAATAGAATCGAGAACCCAGAAATAGATCCATCGACCTATGGTTAGCTGCTCTTTGACAAAGGGCCAAAATCCATTAAATGGGGAAGAGAGTGTTTGTTTAATAAATGGTGCTGGCAAAACTGGAGATCCATTTGCAGAAAAATGAAACAAGATCCTTACCTTACACCATACACAAAAATGAACTCCAGATGGATCAAAGACTTAAATGTGGAACCTAAAACTATAGAGTTCCTCAAGGAAAAACAGGGGCAAATTTAGGGGCCCTAATATATGGCATAAATAGGCTATCAAGTATAAATAATATACAAAATGCACAAACAGCAGAAGAGATACCAGATGATTGGGGCCTTCTAAAAATTAAATTTTTATGTGCTTTCAAAGACTTCTCCAAAAGAGTCAAAAGAGAACCTAGAGATTGGGAAAAAAATATTTGGCAATGACATATCTGACAAGGGACTTCTCTCTAGAATTTATAGAAAACTCCAACATCTCAATAGCAAAAAGACAAATAATCCAATAAAAAATGGGCAGAAGACATGAATAGACACTTCACCAAGAAGGATATTCCGGTGGCACACAAACATATGAAAAAATGCTCACTATCATTAGCCATTAGAGAGATGCAAATCAAAACAACAATGAGATACCATCTTGTTCCAGCACTAGTAGCAAAATTCAACAAGACACAAAATAACAAATGCTGGCAAGGATGTGGAGAGATTGGGACTCTCAAATACTGCTGGTAGGACTGTAAAATGGTACAGCCACTGTGGAAGCAGGATGGCGACCACTTACAAAGTTGGGAATAGAAATACCATTTGACCCAGCCATTCCAATACTAGGTATATATCCTGAAGAAGTGAGAGCCATGACAAGAACAGACATCTGAACACCCATGTTCATCGCAGCACTATTTACAATGGCCAAAAGATGGAAACATCATAGGTGTCCATCAGCTGAGGAATAGATAACCAAACTTTGGTACATACACACAATGGAATACTATGCAACCCTAAAGAATAACCTAGAATCTGCAATACATCACATAACTTGAATGAACTTGGAGGACATTATGCTGAGTGAAATAAGTCAATAACATAAGGACAGATATTGTATTAGTCCATTATTGTAAAAGTCAAGGAAAGGTTTATCTGTGAAAGGAAATTTTCTTTGTTGGTTACCAGAGGTGGGAAGGGTAGGAGGGAACACTGTTAGACAGGTAGAGATAAGTATTAATTTGGGGGAAGAGAAGGGCAATGTATCAAATGTGAGTGATCAACATGATGGAATTGACGAAGAGAAAGACATAGAGTGGTACATAGGAGGTACAGACAATGAAGATGAACCCTTTTGCACATACAGTAATGCATTGCCAGTGAAGGCAACATGGGTATATGTGTGGATAGATGGGAGGACAGGCTGAACTACTAGGTATGTCTATGAAGTGGGGAGTGTACCCAAGACCATGTATGGGGTTGGCTGACAATGGTTCTATAAGTGTATTTGTATGATCTGAATTCCCAGGTCTATAGTAGAGCTGATATGGACAAGGTTGTAGTCACTTCTTGGTCACAGCCAGCTACCCAGAAGAACCAAGTAGTTGAACCTGTGGGCTGGGGACCATAGTCACAGGGGTCATCAAGCTAAATTGGCATAACATACTTCACAAAACATTTTTCCACCTCTTACTTTGGTAAGTAATGACTAGGATCTTAAAAGCCTACAAGCAGACATCTAGATGCAATGGTGGGTCTCTCCTCATCCAGAGCAAAGAGAATGAAGGAAATCAAAGATTCATGGTAAGAATTAGTCCTAGCAACTGGTACACCATATGATTCTCAGCCTATATGACTTCCTTCATGGATAATGTTCTTGATGTCATCCCATGATTCCTCTCATTTTTGGTCATTGATATTCAATGCATCTAATCTAGTCTTCAGATGGTCTCTAAATTCAGGAGGTATATAATAAAGGTCATATTTTGGCTCTTGTGAGCTTCTTTAATTGTCTTCAGCTTCAACTTGAACTTGCATATGAGCAATTGATGGTCTGTTCCACAGTCAGCTCTTGTTTTGGAAGATATTGAGCTTTTCCATTGACTCTTGCCACAGATGTAGTTAATCTGATTCCTCTGTTCTCCATCTGGTGAAGTCCACATGTACAGCTGCCATTTGTGTTGTGGTAAATAGGTATTTGCAATGAATTAGTCTTTGGTCTTGCAAAATCCTATCATGCTATCTCTAGCATTATTTTTTATTACCAAGGCCATATTTTCCAACTACCAGTGATTCTTCTTTGTTTCCAACTTTTGTGTTCCAACCACCAGCGATAATCAACACATCTTGATTGCACATTTGTCAATTTCAGACTGCAGAAGCTGGTAAAAATTTTCAATTTCCTTATCTTTGGCTTTGGTGGTTGGTGCATAAATTTGAGTAATAGTAATATTAACTGGTCTTCCTTGTAGGCATATGACATTATCCTATCACTGAGAGGATTGTAATTCAGGACAGATCTTGAAACATTAACTGTGATGGTGAATGTCACTCCACTCCTCTTCAATTTGTCATTCCTGTCATAGTAGAACACATGGTTGTCTGATTCAAAATGGCCAAAACCAGTCCATTTCAGCTCACTAATATGTAGACTATTGATCTTTATGCATTCCATTTCACTTTTGACAACTTCTAATTTTCCTAGATTCATACATTCCACATTTCTGATTATAATGATTGCTTGCATCTCTTTCTTCTCACCTTGAGTTGTGCCACATCAGCAAATGGAGATCCCAAAAGCTTTACTCAATCTACATCATTAAGGTCAGCTCTACTGCGAGGAGGCAGCTCTTCCCCAGTTGAATCTTGAGAGCCTTCCAACCTGAGGGACTCATCTTCCATCACTATATCAGACAATGTTTCAGGACTATTCATAAGTTTTACAATAATATATCAGACAGTGTTTCACTGCTATTCATAAGGTTTTCACTGGCCAATTCTTTGGGAAATGCATGACCCCTTCCTTCTTCTGAGTCTGTCTTAGGCTGGATGATCCACTGTCACCACCATGGGTGACACTGTTGGTATTTGAAATAACAGTGGTATAGCCTCAAGCCTCACAGCAACACACAAGGCACCATAGTATGACAAACTGACAGACAAGTGGTGACAATTAAATGAGGAAGTCTATTTCACAAAAAGTGCTGGCAAACTGTACATCTATTTTCAAAAATGAAATAGGATCCATACCTCACACCATATACAATCATTAATTCAAGATTTATCAAAGACAAAAATGTAAAATCTAAATCCATCAAGTTCATCAAAGAAATAATAGGGACAAACTTATGGCTACCAATTTATTACACAAATAGACTATTAAATGTAAACAAATATGAACAAACAAGAGAAACCAGATGTTTGTTTACTTCTAAAAGTTAAGATTTTTGTGCCCATCAAAAGACTTCTCCAAAAGAAAACCTACAGACTGGGAAGAAATATTTGGAAAAGGCATATCAGACAATGGAAATACCTCTAAAATTTATAGAAAATGTCAAAACTTCAACATCAAAAAGACAAAAAATACAGTTAAAAATGAGCAGAGAACATGAAAAGACACTTCACCAAAGAAGGTAGTCAAGCAGCCAGCAAACACTTGAAGCAATGTTTGGAATCATTAGCCATTAGAGAGATGCAAATCAAAACAACAATGAGATATAATCTCACCCCAGTTGTTATAGCAAAGCACAATAAGACAGAAAGCAAGAAATGCTGACAAGGATATGGAGAGTTTGGAACTGAAAAATGGTACCACCACTGTCAAAATGGCGTGTAGTTGTTGCTGTTAGGTGTTGTCAAGCAAGCTCAGACTCATAGAAACTCTATGTACAATGGAATGAAATGTTGCCCAGACCTGCACTAGCCTCACAATCCTTGCTATACCTGAGCCCACTGTTGCAGCCACTGTGTTAATCCATCTCATTGAGAGGTTTCCCCTTTTTTGCTGGCCCTCTATTTTACTGAGCATGATATTCTTCTCCAGGGAGTGGACCCTTCTGACAACATGACCATAGTAGATGAGATGAAGTCTGGCCATTCTCACTTCCAGGGGGCATTGTGGCTGCACTTCTTTCAGGACAGATTTATTAGTTCTTCTGGCAATCCATGGTACTTTTGGTATTCTTTGTTGACACCACAACTCAAAAGCATCAACTCTTCTTAGGTCTTCCTTGTTCATTGTCCAGCCTCCAAACTCATATGAAGTGATTGAAAACACCATAGCTCCTTGGATAACCCTTCTGATATTTGAAATACTGGTGGCATAGATTCCAACTCAGAGCAACACACAAGCCACCAGAGTACAATAAACTGATAGATGAGTGGTGGGGAAATGGTATGGTGCTTCCTTAAAAGTTTGGAAATAGAAATGCCATTTGATTCCACCATCCCACTACTAGGTATAGATCCTAAAGAAGTGAGAGCCAGGGCATGAATACATATATGCATACCCATGATCATTGCAGCACTATTTACAATAAGAAAGAGATGGAAACACCCTAAGTGCCCATCAATGGATGAACAGATAATGAAATTATGTTAGATACATAAAACAAAAAAAGAAAAAGAAAAAAATAAAACTTACTGCCATCAAGTTGGATGTGACTCATAGCTACCCCTCCTTGGGTTTTCGAGGCGGTATTATTATGGAAAACGCAATGGAAAATTATGCAACATTTAAGAATAGTAATTATTATTAAAGAATGTTAAAGAATATGTGAAACATCTCATAATGGTGGATGAGGTTGGAGGACTGATAAACATGGAGGACTTTGCTGAGTGAAATAAGTCACTCACAGAAGGACAAATATTGTATGAATACACTTTATACAAAGTCAAGGAAAGATTTGCACATGGAAGGAAATTTATTTTTTAGTTACCAGGGATGGGAGGGGGAGGGAGGGAAAATGATTTGGGTGAATGAAAAAGCAAGTGGTCACCAAAAGCTGATGACCACCACAATATCACTATGAAAAGGAAGCCATGGAGAGGTGCACAATAAGTACAGTCCAGAAAGGTAAAATACTATTGCATACAATTCTCCATTATCAGTAATAGGAAACATTAACATACAGATGGATAAACAGGCAAGATGATCAGGTGTGGGTATGTGAACAGGAATATATCCATGACTATAGCAAAGAAGAGTGAAGAAAATCAAAGATGCATGGAAATAATTAGTCTAAGAGATCAGAGGAGCACATGAACCTCAGCCTCTGTGACCTAGCTCAGGACTATATGTTATCTGGCTATACTGTCAACCACTCTGAAAGTGATCACAGTAGGAGATCCTTGATAGAGTGAAAGAAAAATGTGGAGTGAAACTCAATATAATAATAATAAAAAGACCTGGTTTTCTGGTCTGACAAGAATGGTGGAATCCCAGAGACTATGACCCTTGTTGTTGTTGTGGTTGTTCAGTGCACTTAGATCATCTACTACTCATAGTGACCCTATGTACAACAGAGTGAAACACTGCCTGGTCTTGCTCCATCCTTATAATACTTGCCAGCTTTAGCCGATCATTACAGCCACTGTGTCAATACATCTCCTGAGAGTCTTTCCCTTTTTTGATGACCTTCTACTTCACCAGAGTCAGCCCCAGGGTTACAGGTGAGGAGAGACAACTCAGGGACACCTGAAGTAGCAAGCAGGAAGAGTGGGAGAAAGGGGATTAAAAGCCAGGAAGTCAGAGAGAAGAGCAGTCAGCCTAAGGGATTAGGTAAGGAGAGGCAACTCAGGCCCGCCCAGAGTAGCAGGCCGGAAGAGCAGGAGAAAGGGGAAAAAAGCCAGGAACCCGGACAGAGGAGCAGTCAGCCCCAGGGACAACTCAGGGACGCACAAAACAGCAGGGCAGAAGAGCAGGAGAAAGGGGATTAAAAGCCAGGAAGCCAGACAGAGGTACAGTCAGCCACAGGGACCCAGTTGGGGGTTATACGAGAGGT
>NW_006921970.1:2005795-2028763 GCF_000298275.1 Orycteropus afer afer | reverse complement strand
ACGAAAGAGGGGGAGGCCTTCAACAAGATGGATTGACACGGTAGCTGCGATGATGGGCTCAAGTATAGCAGGGATTGTGGGGCTGGCACGGGATCGGGCAGTGTTTCATTCTGCTGTGCATGGGGTAGCTATGAGTCAGAAACATCTCCACGGCACTTAACAGCAACAACTACTTCACCAAGCTTACTATCATTCTCCAGGGACTGCTCCTTCTGACAGCATGACCAAAGTACATGAGACAAAGTTTGGCCATTCTCTCTGCTGTCTGGAGCATTCTGGCTGCACATCTTGCAAAACAGGTTTTTCATTCTTCTGACAGTCCATGGTATTTTCAGTACTTTTCACCAACACTAAAATTCAAATGCATCAATTTTGCTTCAATTTCCCTGATCCATAGCCAAGTTTCACATGCATGTAAGACAATTATAAAGACCATGGCTTGGGTCAGGTGCACCTTAGTGTTCAAAGTGACATCTTTGCTCAGCAGATTTGACCAGTGCAACATGACACTTGATTTCTTGACTGCCTCTTCCATGGGCATTGATTGTGGATCCAAGTAAAATGAAATCCCAACATCAATCTTTTCTCCATTCATCCTGATGTTACTGGTCCACTTGTGAGGAATTTTGTTCCCTTTATGTGGAGGTGTAATCCATACTGAAGGCTGTTGTCCATGATCTTTATCAGTAAGTGCTCCAAATCATCTTCACTTTCAACAAGCAAGGCGTGTCATCTGCATATTGTAAGTTGTCAATGAGTCTTCCACCAATCCTGATGCCATGCTCTTCTTCATATACTCCAGCTTCATGGGCTAGTTTTCAGCATACAGGTTCATAACATATGGTGAAAGGATACAACCCTAACACACTTTTCCTGATTTTAAACCATGCCATATCCACTAGTTCTGTTCAAACCACTGCTTATTAATCTATGTACAGGTTCCTCATTTGCACAATTAAGTGTTACGGAATTCCCATTCTTTGTAACATTATCCATAATTTGTTATGATCCACACAATTGAATGTCTTTGTGTTGTCAATAAAACATAGGTAAACATCTTTCTGGTATTCTTTGCTTTCAACAAAGATATCCCTTGTTCCATGCCCTCTTCTGAATTTAATTTGAATTTCTGGCAATTTCCTGTCAACATACTGCTACAACTATTTTTCAATTATCTTCAGTAAAATTTTACTTCTGTATGATATTAATGAAGAGTTCTGGTGGCACAATTTCTAAGACATTAGACTGCTAACCAGAAGTCTGGTGGCTCAAACCTACCAGCCACTCCTTGGAAGGATGATTGGTCAATCTCCTTCCGTAGTGATATCATCTTGGAAAACCAAGGAGGAGTCACTATGAGTTGGATCCTACATGACAACAGCAGTGAGTTTTTTTTGCTTTTCTTTAATGATGTTAAAAAAAAACTCATGTAAAAAAAAAAAAAAAAAAAACAGCCTTAAAAAGATGACATTTTCCAATAATTTTTGCATTATATTGGATCACCTTTCTTTGGAATGATCACAAATATGGATCTATTACAGTCGGCTGGCCAGGTAGCTGTTTTCCAAATATCTTGACATAAACAAGTAAGCACCTCTAGCACTGCATCTATTTGTTGAAACAAACATCTGAATGGGTATTCCATCAATTTCTGAAGGCTTTTTTTTTTTTCTTGTCAGTTCCTTCAGCATAACTTGAATTTCTTCCTTCAATACTATCAGTTCTTAACCATACCATATTTCCTGAAATGGTTGAACATTAAACAATTCTTGATACAGTAACTCTGGGGATTCCTTCAATCTTCTTTTTGATAGTTCCTGCACCGTTACATTTTTGCCTGTAGGATCCATCAATATTGCAACTAGAGGTATGATTTTTTTCTCCATTTGTTTCGACTTGAGAAATTCTGAGCATGTACTTCCCTTTGGATTTCTAATTCCAGATCTTTGAATATTTCATTACAATACTTTACTTTGTCTTCTCAAGGTGCCCTTTGAAATATTCTGTTCAACTATTTTATTCCATCATTTCTTCCATTTACTTTAGCATCCATTCAAGAGCAAGGTTCAGAGTCTCTTCTGACATCCATTTCAGTCTTTTCTTCCTTTTCTGTCTTTTTAATGGCTTTTTACTTTTGTCATGTAAGATGTTCTTGATATCATCCCACAACTAGTCTGGTCTTTCTTTGCATTGGTGTTTAATTTGACAAATTTATTCTTCAGATGCTCTATGAATTCAGGTGGAATATAATCAAGGTCATATTTTGACTATGACTCTAAGTCTTCCTTCAATTCTGGAACTGAACTCACTCCTATGGCTCAACTTTCATCTAAACAAACAGGCCTATGAGGTGAACAATAACAAGAGGGAGGTAGGTACTCCTTAGAATAATCAACCATAAAAGATCAAAAAGTTAGCATTTGCTCAGTGATACATCCCAGAAGGTAGGAATTGTTAAGAAAGGTAGAGAAATAGTAATATGAGGGAGGACATGGGAAGTGTGCTTTTACACTGTGGGGACTGCAATCATTGACATGAAAGAAGATGTATATAAAATGTTGGATGGGAAACCAATTTGCTATGGAAACTTTCATCCAAACCACAAGAAAAAGTATTTTTTTTTAAAAAAAAGCCCTAAAAAGATGACAGGTTTCCATGAAGAAGAACATGCCTAGCTTAGAATACCTTCTCTATTTTGTATCTCTGCTGGAAGTACTTACAATCATCTATTGTTAATACTCTTCAATGTGAAAGTTCATACAACACCCACATTATTAAAAAAAAATAATAACCTATTTACCCATCTTCTTTAGCGCAGTGCCTAAAGCACTTGGCTGCCAACCAGAAGGCTGGTGGTTCAAACCCACCAGCCCTCCTCAGAAGGAAGTCTTGGCAATCAACTTCCACAGTGATACTGCCTCAGAAACCCAAGGAGGAGTCACCATGAGTCAGGTCCAACTCGACAGCATATAACAACAACAACAATAGTCTCAATGGGTTGTGGGAATCCCTTTCCTTTTGGAGTAATATGGAAACCTAAGTAACATCATATTGTATCCTCATGAGCCCAATGAAGTTCAGGAAACTGCAATCTTAGACATATTAGGATAACCTATGAATGTGAATGTGAAATGGTCATATAAACCACCTGCGACCAAATCTGAATTGCCCTAAAAATGACTTCATACACAATCCTATGTAACTAAGTAAATAAAACATAAATACTAGGAGAACAATGATTTATGTCTTTTTGGTTCACTGCTGCATAACCAGCAGCTAGAACACTGACACATATTGTGTGCACAATCAGCATTTTTTGAGTGAATGAAAATGTATTTCATATCCATGCTAATACACTTAAAATTTTATTTTGTACTATCCTGTTTTGTTTTGTTTTCTTATTCATTTTATGCCATATTGTTAGTAATATATTTAGTGCCTTGCTTCCTTAATTTTGCTTGTCAAATAATTTAAACTAGCCCTACAAAGTAGGTAGAAAAATTTAATCACATAGCAATAAATTAGTAAGATTTATCTGCTGTATTGGAATAAATTAATATATTTATTATGCTTTCTTGATAGAATAATTAAGCTAATAATCTTTTATTCTCCCTTTAAGAACATATATTAGTGGATTACTAAACAATATAAGGACTCTTTAAATAAACTATTGACCCTAAGAGGGATATTTATAAATTATTGTTATTGTTATTAGTGTTATTAGGTGCCATTGTGTCAATTACAACATGGTGATCTCAAGTAACTGAGTAGAATTCCCCATAGGATTTTTTGACTGTAATCTTTACAGAAGCAGACTACTAGGTCTTTTTTCTGTAGAGTCACTGGGTGGGTTCAAACCACCCACATTCCTGTTAGCAGCACAATGCTTAAACATTGTTTAAGTTATTAAGTCAATAGCAATAGACTTTTCTAAATATCCATTGTATTTTATTTAACATTGTTATGTTATTTATTATCACTCATAATAAACTGATTTTATACAGAGGAATTTAAAGTGATAAAAGTAAAAGAAAATAACAATGTAACAAAACAGAATATTTTCAGCTTGTGAAAGTATTCTATCTCTTTACATTTAGTTTTTGAAGTTTAAAATCTTCAGAAAGCAATAATTTTTTATTTTGTAATTGTTTTCTCAAAATGGGAAGGAGGACATTCTTATACCTTCAAGCCTTCAATTAATCAATCTACGCAGTCAGAGAGCTCTAGACATCATTGTTGCATAAATAAGAGAATAACTTTCTATCTAATGAAAACTGTAAAGTATGGATAACAAAATGACAGCAGAAGTAATCAATCATTATATCCAGTAAAATTTAAATTTTTGGGCTTCATCTAAAAAAACCCCATTAATATCCACAAAGTTTAATTCATATTCTTAATTAATCATACCATATGTGAGTGGTAATCATTTTAGGGGCATTGATATTCAACAAATGATTTTTTTTTTTTATTATAAAATATCTCAATGTGGAATCAAACAAATGTAGCTTCTGATTTACAGAGAGAGCCTATTTGGCAACCCATGAGATTTAAAGTCCTTATTTGTTCTCAGGACAAACATATTACAGGAAATTATAGTGTTATCCAGGACTCTTTAAGTTGCTCTCCATGCTAATATGTCACCTTATATCCAGTGTAGTCCTTAAATTATTTAATTTCTATCCCTCAGACATGTACTTTTATCTTAATACCCTCATAGAGCTTCTTCCATGTATCAGTCTTAAAGTCTTAGAGAATAAGTTCTTATAGAATAATTTTAAGGTATTATTTGTGAGGTTAAAATAAAAGCTTAACTCTCTCATCTTTGCTTATTATTTATTTATTTATTTATTTATTTGTTCATTCATTCAAGAATTTAACAAGCAAGGTGAAAAAGCTTTCTAGTAGGACTAACTGAAGATTTTAAATTACTTCTGTAATCTGAAATAAACCAAACATGCAATCAAGATGTATCAATAATCACTGGTGATTTAAATGCAAAAGGTGGATACAAAGAAGAAGCATCAGTAGTTGGAAAACATGGCCTTGGTGATTGAAATTACATTGGCGATCATGTGATAGAATTTTGTGAGATCAATGACTTATTCATTGCAAATGCCTTTTTTCAGCAACAGAAACAGCAGCTATGGACCTGGACCTCACCAGATGGAGTACACAGTAATCAAATAGGCTACATTTGTGGAAAGGGGTGATGGGTTAGCTCAATATCATAAGTCAAAACTAGGCCAGGGGCTGATTGTAGAACAAACCATCAATTGCTCATATGCAAGTTCGTGTTGAAGCTGAAGACAATTAAACAACTCCACGAGAGTCAAAATATGACCTTGAGTATATCCTACCTGAATTTAGAGTCCATCTAATGAATAGATTTGATGCATTGAACATCAATAACCAGATGAGTTGTGGGATGACATCAAGAATATCATAAATGAAGAAAGCAAAAGGTCTTTAAAAATACAGGAAAGGAAGAAAAGACCAAACTAAATGTCAGCATAGACTTAGAAACTTGCTCTTGAAAGGAGAACAATGAAAGCAGATGAAAGAAATTGACAAAATGAAGGAGCTTAGGAGATGATTTCAAAGGGCAGCTCAGGAAGATAAAGTATTATAAGGAAATATACAAGGACCTGGAGTTAGAAAAAACAAAAAGGGAGAACATGCTCAGCATTTCTCAAGCTGAAAGAGGTGAAGAAAAAATTTAAATCTTGAATTGCAATATTGAGAGATTCTGGCGGCAAAATACTGAATGATTCCAGAAGCATCAGAAGAATATGGAAGCAATATTCAGAGTCACTCACTCTACCAAAAAGAATTGGTTGACTGTATAATAATTTAAGGAGGTAAGATATGAGCAAAACCAATGGTACTGAAGGAAGAAGTTCTAGCTGCACTGAAAGACCTGGTAAAAAAACAAGCCTCCAGGAAATGAAAGAATACCTATTAAAATGTTTCAACAAAAGGATGCAGCTCTGGAGGCACTCGTTTATGCCAAGGAATTTGGAAGACAACTACTTGATGAAACAACTAGAAGAGAATGAAATTTGGGCCCATTCTGAAGAAAGGTGATCCAGCACAATGTGGAAATTATTAATCAATATCATTAGAATCAAAAAAAAAAAAAAAAAAAAACACCACTGCCATCACATGCAAGTAAAATTTTACCGAAGATAATTAAAAATGGTTGCAGCAGCATATAGAAAGGGAATTTCCAGTAATTCAAGCAGAATTCAGAAAAAGATGTGAAATGACAGGGATTACTAATGTTAGATGGATCTTGGCTGAAAGCAAAGAATACAAAAAAGATGTTTACCTGTGTTTCATTGACTATGCAAAAGCATCCAACTACATGGATCATAACAAATAATGGATAACATTGTGAAGAATGGGAATTCCAGAGCATTTAATTGTGCTCATAAGAACCTGTAGATAGACCAAGTGGCTGTTGTTCAAACAGAACAAGGAGATAGAATATGGTTTAAAACCGGGAAGGATGAGCATCAGGGTTGTATCTTTTCCCCATATTTATTCAATCTGTATGATGAACAAATAATCCAAGAAGTAGGACTACATGAAGAAGAATGCAGCATCAGGATTGAGTAAACTCATTAACAACCTGTGATGTGCAGATGGCACAACCTTTCTTGCTGAAAGTGAAGAGGACTTAAAGTATTTACTGACAAAGATCAAAGATTACAGTCTTCAGTGGGAATTTCACCCCAACATAAAGAAAACAAAAATCCTCACAACTGGATCAAAAGCAACATCATAATAAATGTGAAAAGATTGAAATTGTCAGAGATTTCATTTTACTTGTATCCAAAATCAACACTCGTGGAAGCATTGGCAAGAAATGAAATGTCATATTGCATTGGACAAATCTGGTCCCAAAGGCCACTTTGAAGTGCCAAGTAGAAAAGATTTTACTTTGGAGACTAAGGTTGGCCTAACCCAAGCCATGGTATTTTCTGTTGATTCATGGGTTGTAAAAGCTGGACAATGAATGAGGAAGACCAAAGAAGAGTTGATGCCTTTGAATTGTGGTGTTGGCAAAGATTACTGACAATTACACGGACTGCCAGAAGAACCAACAAATTTGTCCTAGAAGAAGTTCAGCCAGAATGCCTTAGAAGTGAGAATAGCCAGACTTTGTCTCACCTACTTTGGTTATGTTGTCAGAAGGGACCACTCAGCCATGGGAAAGGATGATATCATACTCGGTAAAGTAGAAGATCAGTGAAAAAGGAGAAGACCTTCAATCAGATGGATTGACACAGTGGTTCCTATGATGGGGTCAAGAGTACCAAGGATTGTGAAGATCACAAAGGACTTTGAGTGTTTTTTCTGTTGTACATAGGTTTGCTATGAGTTGAAGCCAATTTGATGTCACCTAACAACACAAACAGTAAAGCTAAAATCAAAATGCAGCTGTTTCACACAGTTTCTGAATATTATAGAGAGGGTTTTCAATTTGAGAAAATTAGTCTTTATTCCTTTGCATGCTTCTTTGCTTTATGGAGCATTGAAGTCCTAGAATTAAGATAATGAATGATGTTCAACAAGATCTACTACACTGAAAAATTCTCCCAAGACAAATTAGGCCTTGGAAACCTTGAAACATACTTTCACTAGGTTATATTACAATAGAATAAAAACTAAAATGAAAGGAAACTGAAAAAAGCAGATATAAATTATATGTATAGAATATTCATATTGCTTCTCAAATTAACACAACATTCAACATGATTTAAGTTCTAATAAGTATTTTGCTCAGTAAAAAATACTCTGGAAAGCAGTAAGTTCTTAAAGGAATAGAATAAATATGATTTTAAGTGACAGAAACAATGGTTCAATCTGCTTGACAAAGACACTACTTTCCATTGATTTGGGTGAAGGGAAAGGCAATATACAAAAAGAGAGTGACCAACACAATAATACTAAGGAAAAGGAAGATGCAAAGAGGTGCATAAAAGGTACAGACAAAAAAGATAAGTACTTTTACACACACAACACTGCATTATAAGTAATAATAAACATTAATCTATGGTTGAATACATAAGTAAACAGGCTGAATAACCAGGTATGTCTAGGCAAAAAGGAATATACCCATGACCATATAAGAGTTTGGTAGATGTTATTTCTACATATGTATTTGTATATGCTATAAGAATGTCCATATATATAATAGAGGTAACAGGGGGCAAAGTTATGATCACTTCTTAGCCACAGCCAGCCACCCTGAGGGAGCAAGTTGTTGGGCCCTTGGACTTGGGACTGTGGTTGTGGGGGATATCAAGCTCAATTGACATAGAATACTACACAAAAACATTGTTTTCCATCCTGGTGCACTGAGTAGTGACTGAGGTCTTAAAAGCTTATAAGCAGCCATGTAAGACGCAACTATTGTTTGCTCCTCTTCCAGAGCAAAGAAGAAGAAAACCAAAGATGCATCTAAACAATTAGTCCAAGGGACTAGTGAACCATGTGAACTTCAGCCTATACAGCCCTGAGACAGAAGAACTAGATGGCGCTCTGCTACCACTGTCAATCACTCAGAAAGGGATCCATGTGAGAATGGGAGAATAATGTGGAACAAAACTCAAAATCATAAAAAAGATCAGGCTTACTAGTCTGATAGAGACTGGTGAAACCTCTAAGACTATGGCTCGTAGACTCCTTTTGGACCTGGAATTGAACTCACTCCTGTGGCTTCCAGCAAACAATAGATAAGCATGTATGGTGAACGTTTATACCAGGTAGGTACACTCCTTAGAACAACCAACCATGGGAAATCAGAAGGGCAGTATTTGCACAGGAAGATATCTCAGAGGGAAGGAATGCACAGGAAAGGACACAGGACAAAGGTAACCACAAGGGAGAAGTGGGAAGAGAGCTGTTACATTATGGGGATTGCAATCAATGTTATAAAACAAAATGTAAATGAATTACTGTATGAAAAATGAATTTGCTCTGTAACCTTTCACCCAAATCACAATAAATAATTAAAATAAAAAACACTACTTTCCATTAAGTTACTCTGTGTGCATAAGTGTTTAATAAATATCTAGAAATTCCTGCTTAATCTTACTAGTATTACCATTTCTGAAGGTCTTCCTAAGAGTAAATTTTTCATCTTTATATTCTTACTCATGTGCTAGTGAATCACAAGTTTACACATTTGCCAGAGAAGGGCTAATAATGTTATAAAGGTGTGTCTTACTGCTTTGTAAGGAATGTCTTCCAGAGGAAGGCTGAATGAATAATTAAATGATAAACAGCAACTGGAGCAAGAACTTTGGGAGTTTGGGAGAGGGTAAATGTTCAAACTAAGATATGTAAGTCATGAATTCTTTAAAACTAATTAGATAGCAGCAGATCACAATATGAGATTAATAGATGCATTTGGGGTTCCAAGGCGGTATCACTACGGAAATAGATTGCCCAATCTTCCTTCTGACAAGTGGCCCTGCAGCCTTCTGGTTAACAGACAAATGCCTTAGGCACTATGCCACCAGAGCTCCTTTTTAGGTTTTGGGTCACTGATCCTGTATTTTCTTCTACGTAAATAAAGGTGGTAAATTTAAGTAAAAGTAAACACCAATGGCTATTACAACCTTTAACAAATACTGCTTCCCTCCCAATAGGTATGCCCGTTTTTTCACTTAAGCCACTTTCCAAGAATGACATTTTCTTTCATGGGTTTTGAAAATCTGTACTTTAAAATTTGAAAAGTATTAAATGAATGTTGATATTAAAAGAGTATGCTGATTAGTGTAATGTTCTTATATTTTAAATTATATTATTAGCTTCTCTTAGTGGCCTTTTTCAAGTGGCAAAATTGGAAGCTTAAAGAATTTGTACGTTGAAAGAGGGAGTACCTGTGGTTTCTGCAGGAGAGCCAACAAGACAGATATATTCCAAAGGTGTTTTTACACAAAGTGGAATGCTAGGATTTTCTTAAGCAAAAAATTCCCCAGGAATACCGCATCATTGAAATGTTCTACCTACCTATTTTTTTTGTGTGTGGAAGAAGCCCTTAATGGTAACTTCAATATTTGAGCTAAAGCCTTGCTTCAACTATCAAAAAAACAATAGCAAAAACACCCTTGATAACAAAGAAATATTGGTACATATATCATATCAAGGAATCAAATATCCAAAACCGCTTAAAACCAAAAACCAAACTAACTGCCCTTGAGTGGTTTCTGACTCATAGCGACCCCTCTTTGGGTTTCCAAGGTGGTATCTTTACGGAAGTATATTGCCCACTCTTCCCTCCGAGGAGTGACTGGTGAGTTTGAACTGCCAGTCTTCAGGTTAGCAGTCAAATGCTTTAGGCACTAGGCCACCAGAGCTTAATATGTCCATATAAATTCCCTTAGCTCTCAACTAAAATCATCTGTCTCTTATCAATAACAATATTTAATTTTAGACTTGTGACCATAGCTAAAAATTAAGTATAATGTCATAAATCATCAGCTATAATTTGTCAGCAGAGCTACACTATTTACGAAAGATATCAAGAATATTATTAATAACATTATTAATCCATTGACCTTTTACTTAGTGAAAGAAAGAGAAAATTATTGTCCTTGATCAGAACCTACAAATTCATTCTAGCCAGGGTAATTACATACAGTGAAACAAACTCCAAGGATATTTCAGGGCAGCACATTTGGTTATGGGAAAGATGACAACCACTTGAATGCAATGATTGGAATGTTGACATCAGGGTTTTTGTTTTAGTTGAAGCACATGTGAATATACACAGATCTCTTAGATTATTTTTACAAGAGTGAATAACAAAGTGAAAATGTTTTTTTCAAATTACGATCACTATATGAGTACAAAGAAAAGCTTGAGGAATCTAGAGGCCAAAGTTAAAAGATTTTTCTTCTTTATTACAATTTACAGACTTCATTTATTTCAGTATATGGTGGTAGGCATAGGAGTTATATCAAGTTTTAGATATGATTTTCTAGTGATACTGTTATCTAATATGAATTATTAAGGATAAGTTTTCTTTATAAATGTAAATATAAACTCTCAGTGATCACATGATAATAATTTATATTAGTTTCTGTTAATCCTTGAATAAGTGATATGTGAGCATTGGATTATAAAATCTACACTCTCCTAAACTTTCTGAGTGAATACAAAATTAAGAGAAAGACATCAATGGAGCTTTTATTTTTTTAATTTTATTTAAAATTCGTAAGTAAGACTCTAGAGATGAATAGGATCTGCAATTACCCAAAAACTGCCCAGTTCTGAGATGTTTTTGAGTCTCATTTCAGCCCAAAATAGGTGGGTGATCCTAAACTAGACTCTTGTGACATACTGTCTTTATCTGAAAAATAAGTTTTTTGATCTATGATTTATAGATCTTTTATAGTTCTTAAACTTTTATATATAAAGCAAATTGCACTACAATTACATTCTGATGTGCTAACAATCTTTTTTATTTCAGTTAGAAAATCGTATGATTGGGAGCTCTAGTGGTGTAGTGCCTAAGGCATTTGACTGCTAACCAGAAGGATGGTGATCCAAACCCACCAGCCACTCCTGGGAAGGAAGAACGGACAATCTACTTCCATAGAGATACCATCTGGGAAACCCAAGGAGGGTTCACTATGAGTCAGAACCAACTCAAAGGCAGTGGGTTTTGTTTAGTTTTTTTTTGGTTTTCTCCAATCCTCTGATTCCTAATAAAAAATGCAATAACCTTATTAAATGAGTCTCTTCAGGAGAAGCATTACATTAATACTGAGCAGTGACAGTAGTTATCAGATTCTCTATCATCTTACTACATTTTTCAAATTAACAATATTTAAAAGTAGTTTTTAAGGAAACAAAAAAGTGTCTCTAGTATAAAGAATGCTTGGACCCAACAACAAAGCAGGAAAAAAAACAAACTGTTTGGTATATATTCTTTCAGTTTTGTTTGTTTCCTTGCATATATATATTTACATATTTTTGATTATTCAAAAAAAAATCCACCAAGTGATTGATTTTATAACATTTTTTAATATGTAATTACCAGCACTGTAAAACATTTTCGTAGTTTGGTCTGTGGACATCTTGTATTTTACCTGACAATTTCATTTGTTTCCATTTTTTATATTAATTTTATTCCATTATAATTTTAATACAATGAACTATATCCATTTAAAGTATAAATTTATTTGAATTTTGACAGATACATATACTTGTGAAATCATCACTATAATTAAGGTGCTGAATATTTCTATCCCCCGAAAAATTTTTTCATGCCTGGCTGGATGCTCAGCTCCAGCCACCTTTGATCTGCTTTCAGTGACTATTCATTAGTTTATATTTTATAGAATTTTAAATGAATGGAGTCTTACAGTATGCATTATTTGCAGTGGTATCACTAGAGAGGTGCAGACTGTACCCAGTGATACTGTCAGAGGGACGACACGAAAATTACTGTCTATACAATTTTTCTGCAGTGTTTCAGCAGATATTTATTATTATTATTTTAAAAATCCCTGTAGCTATAACAACAAAGACATTTTTTGTAATCCCAGTTTACATATTTCAGTATACCTACAAGGCTAACACTCTATGATAATTTAATTTGAACTATTCAATGCATTTAGGTCAGAGCTGTCATTATTACCTAATTACAATGCTGCTTCAAGTTATGTGATTTTATCTGCACATGTGCTACAATCACAAGCTGTTATTTTCCTTGCTGGTGGTGTTTTTATACTCACTGATTTTGTCAAATTTCTGATGTTTTAGTTACAATATTGTAGTAATTAGTATTTGTGAACCTATATCAATAAAGTTTTTCAGAAGGAAATAATAATTAAAGGAAAAGAAGAAAAATCAAGAAAGGTTTCTGCTCAATTACTAATAATGTTGTAATTAAAAGTAAAAAGATTTTATAAAACAATTTTGTTGTTGGTATTCATATAACGTAAGAAATACTACATTTAGGCAATTTACAATTATATCACATATTATTCTATGATTGAATTTATAAAAAACATTACTAGGGTTTCTGTATAATTTGGTATGGGAGGAAATCCATGGAGGAGTGACACTATGAGTCACTAAACCAGGTGACACCAACCCTAGCGACACCACTAATTCTTTGTGTATGACTTTTTAAATGCAGCAAAACGAGTTAGAGACTCATTTTATCTATCACTAGATTGTTTCTTTTATTTCTGATGACTACTCCATTGTAGGACTGCAACATATATTGTTTTAACCCATTCATCTGTCCATGAACATGTATCTTGTTTCTAATTTTTGACTATTTTAAAGTTAGTATAGGAGCTCTGGTAACGTAGTGCCTAAGGCACTTGACTGCTAACCAGAAGGCTGGTTGTTCAAACCCACCAGCCACTCCTTGGAAAGAAGTTGGGCAATCTACTTCCATAGTGATACTGCCTTGGAAACCCAAAGAGGGCTCGCTATGAGTCAGGTCTGACTTGATGGCACATAACAATTCACATATAAACATTGTTGTAGATATATATTTCTATTTCTACCTGCAAAATACCCAGAAGTGAAATGACTACATTGTAAAGTATGTGTATTTTAAAATGTTAAAGAAACTTCCCGATTTCTCAACAACAGTGTGACATTCAAATGTTCCCAACCTTTGCAATTACTAGACATTTTAATTTTAGTTGTTTTAATGGTGTGTTATAGCACAGACTCTGAACTCAGGCTGCCTAGTTCAGAATCTGGCTGTCATTTATTTAACTGTTGATTATGCCTCAATTTTAGGCGCTCTGGTGGAATAGAGCCTAATGGATTCGACTGTTAACCAGAGGCTGGATGCTTAAACCCACCTTCCTCGGAAGCAAGACTGGGTAATCTACTTCCGTAGAGACACCTCCTCAGAAACCCAAGGTGGGATTGCATGAGTAAGAACTGACTCGAGGGCAGTGAGTTTGGTGTTTTTATTTTTATTTTTATTATTCTTTTTATCTTCATAAGGGCTCTGGTGGCATAGTGCCTAAGGCATTTGACTGCTAACCAGAGGGCTGGTGGTTCAAATCCGCCAGTCACTCCTCAGAAGGTAGACAGGGCAATCTACTTCCATAGAGATACTGCCCCGGAAACCAAGGAGAGGTCACTATGAGTTGGAAATGACTCAATGGCTATTAGTTTGGTTTTTGGGTATTGATCTTCTTTATGTTAACATTTTACTTTTTTTTTTGTGATGGTTAATAATCTCAATCATCATTTCATGGGCTTCTTGGCCATTTGGATATTTTCTTTTGTGTCATTCATTCACATCTTTCACTTATACTTTTAACTAGTTTTCTCTATATTATTGAGTTAGAAGAGTTACTTGTATATTCTAACTATAAACATTTTGTAACATAAGTATGTTGTGAATATATAATCTCATTCTTTGCTTTACCTTTGTATTATCTTAATGGTATGTGTTGAAAATAATTTTCAAATATTTTAATGAAGTCTGATTTATTAACTTTTGTCTTTTATGTATTATGATTTTTTGGTTTACCTACATCAAGGTAGGTTTGTCTACATCAAGACTGAAATATTTTTTCTTCCAGAAGTTTATGATCTCAATTTTTTCCATCCAGATATTTGATCCAATTGAGCTCTTTTTTGTATGTTTTGAGGTAAGATTTGTTGTTCACTTTTTTGTTTTGTTTTGTTTTCATATGTGCATTCACTTATCCTAGCTATCCCTATTAGTTGAAATGTCTTTTCTTTACACAGTGAATTTTCTTGGCACTTTTGTCAAAAATCAGTAGGTCATATATATCTGTTTCTGTTTTTTCTATTCTATTTCGTTCATCGCTATGTGTATATTTGCGCCAATATCACTATGGATTTTCTTTTTAAACACATATACATTTTCATATAAAATTCCTATACAAGAAGAGTTTTTATCATAAATGACTATCTAATTTTGTTTGTCTGCTTCTTTTGAAAAGATCATATTATGTTTTGATTCTTATATGATGCATTATAACGACTGATTTTGAATGTTAAAACATATTTACATTCCTAGGATAAACCCTAAGGAGTTCTGGTGACATAGTGTCTAAGGCATTTGACTGCTAACCAGAAGGTTGGCAGTTCAAACCCACCAGCCACTCTGCAGAGAGAAGTTAAGGCAATCTACTTGAGTAAACATTTACTGCCTAGAAACCCAGTAGAAATTGCTATGAATCTGAATGGACTTGATGGCAGTGAGTTTGGTTTTTGTTTTGAGGTTAAGCCCTACGTGATTATGGCCTATTATAATTTTAATGTATTTTAGATTGAATTTGCTAATATGTTGTTATGGGAGCTCTGGTGGCTTAGTGGCTAAGGCACTTGACTGCTACCCAGAAGGCTGGAGGTTCAAACCCACCAGCCACTCCTCAGAAGAAAGATTGGGTGATCTACTTCCATAGCGATACTGTGTGGAAACCCAAGGAGGGATCTCTATGAGTCAGGTCTGACTCGACAGCACATAACAACAACAACATATGTCATCTGATATCTTGACTGTTGCTTCCATTGGTGTTGATTGTGGAACTAAGTAATAGGAAATCTTCAATCTTTTCTCCATTTATGGTGATGCTGCTTATTGGTGCAGTTGTGAGGATTTTGTTTTCTTTATGTTGAAATGTCATCCATACTGCAGACTAAAATCTTTAATCTTCATCAGTAAGTGCTTCAAGTCATCCTCACTTTTAGCAAGCAAAGTTGTGTCGTAGGCATATTGCAGGTTGTTGGTAAGTCTGCCTCCAGTGCTGATGACACAGTCTTCTTCATATAGTCATGCTTCTTGGATTATTTGTTTAGCATACAGATAGAATATGTATGGTGAAAGAATAAAACCCAGACACACTCCCTTCCTGATTTTAAACCATGCAGTATCTACTTGTTCCGTTCAAAGGACAGACTCCTGCAGCTTCCAGATGAGCACAATCAAGTGTTCTGGAATTTCCATTCTTTTCAATGTTACCTATAATTTGTTGTGGATCAAATGCTTTTGCACAGTGAATAAAACACAAGTAAACATCTTTCTGGCATTCTTTGCTTTGAGCCAAGATCCATCTGACATCAACAATATCTCTTCTTCCACGTCCTCTTCTGAGTCCAGCTTGTATTTCTAGAAGTTTTCTGTCAATACACTGATACAACTGTTTTTGAATTATATGCAACAAGATTTTACTTGTGTGTGATATCAATGATATTGTTTGATAATTTCCACATTCCGTGCATCCACCTTTCTTTGGAATGGGTACAAATATGGATCTCTTCCAGTCAGTTGGGAGCTCTGGTGGTGTAGTGCCTAAGGTATTTTACTGCTAACCAGAAGGCTGGTGGTTCAAACCCACCAGCCACTCCTAGGAAGGAAGGTTGGGCGATCTACTTCCATATTGATAGTGCCTCAGAAACACAATGAGGGGTCACTATGAGTTGGATCTGACTCCATGGCAATGATTGCATTGTGTTTCTAGTCAGTTGGCCAAGTAGCTGTCTTCCAAATTTCTTGGCATAGACGAGTGAGAGCCTTCAGTGCAGCATCCATTTGTTAAAATATCTCAATGGGTATTCTGTCAATTTCTGGAGAATTGATTTTCGCCAAGTCCTTCAGTGCAGCTTTGACTTCTTCCTTCAATACCATTGGTTCTCAATCATATGCCACTTCCTGAAATGGATGAAAATTGACCAGTTCTTTTTTGGTACAAGGACTCTGTGTATTTCTTCCATCTTCTTTTGATGTTTCTTGCAACATTCATTATATTACCCATAGAATCTTTCAATATTGCAACCCCAGGCTTAAATTTTTCCTTCAGTTCTTTCACCTTGAGACAAGCTGAGTCTGTTCTTCCCTTTTGGCTTTCCAACCCCATGTCTTTTCACATTTCATTATAATAATTGACTTTGTCTTCTTGAGCTGCTCTTTGAAATCTTTTGTTCAGATCTTTTATCTTGTCATTTCCTCCATTTACTTTAGCTACTTTTCACTCAAGGGCAAGTTTTAGAGTCTCTTCTGACATCCACATTGGTCTTTTCTTCCTTTACTATCTTTTAATGACCTTTTGTTTTCTTCATGGATAATGTTCTTGATGTCATCCCACAATTTCTCTGGTTTTCAGTCATTGGTGTTCAATACATCAAATCTAGTATTTGGTAGTCTCTAAATTCAGGAGGGATATATTCAAGGTCATATTTTGGCTCTTGAGGACTTGTTTTGTCTTCAACTTCAAACTGAACTTGCAAATGAGCAGTGGATGGATGGTTCCACAATCAGCTCTTGTCCTTGTTTCCTTCATCAAAACCTTCTCCATTTCCTCTAATCACAGATGTAGTCAATCTAATTCCTGTATATTCCATCTGGCGAAGTCCATGTGTATAGCTGTTGTTTGTGTTGCTGAAAAATGGTATTTGCAATGAGTAATTCATTGATCTCACAAAATTCAATCCTGGAATCTCTGGCGTTGTTTCTGTTACCAAGGCCATACGTTCCAACTACTGGTGATCCTTTGTTTCCAACTTTTGAATTCCAATCACCAGTGATGATCAACACATCTTGATTGCATGTTCTGTCAATTTCAGACTGCAGAAGTTGGTAAAAATCTTGCATTTCTTCATCTTTGGCTTTGGAGGTTGGTCTGCAAATTTGAATAATAGTGATATTAACTGGTTTTCTTTTTCTTTTTTTTACTTTTTTCAATGCATTTTATTGAAACATAATTTATGTGCAGAGAAATATACAAAACTAAAGTGACATGGGTCAATGCATTTTTTTTTGCTTTGTTTTGCAGTGTTCCCTTCCCCCTTTTCCCCCCACCCCTGCCAACCAAGAAAGAACATTTCTGCCATATATAAACCTTTCCATGACCCTCCACAACAATGAACTTATACTATATTGGTCCTTCTGTGACTGATTTATTTCACTCAGCATAATGTCCTCCAAGTTCGTCCATATTATGTAGTGTTTCACAGACTCTACATTATTCTTAATGCTGCATAACATTCCAATATGTGTATGTACTATAGTTTGGTCATCCACTCTTCTGCTGATAGGCACATAAGTTGTTTCCAACTTTTTGCTTTTGTAAATAGTGCTGTGATGAATGAGTGTGCATGTGTCTGTTCCTATCCTGGCTCTCACCTCTATAGGATATATACCTGGTAATGGGATTGCTGGGTCAAATAGTATCTCCAGTTCCAACTGTCTAAGGTAATTGCCATATAGCTTTCCACAGTGGTTGTGTCACTTCACAGTCACATTCAATTGTATTGTTAATTCCTTTGGTGTTAAGGCTTTGGAGTTTTCCATCAATCTTAGAGATAAGTCCCTTGCCAGATATATAATTATCAGCAAATATGAATTTGTTGCTGTCATTTTTGTCATGTGCTTTTTCATTATGTTGATTTCTTTCTTCCATATAATTTTCTATGCTGAGCTCATTTGTTTATGAATCATGTTATCACTTCCTTCATTGCTATTGTTTTAGTATTTGCTGAATATTTATGCTGGTCCTCTTTTTTTATTTTGATATGAAGGTTTATCATTTTTCTTTGAGGTTACCCTTTGATTTATAGTTTTCTTCCCAAGTTTAGAACAGTCCATTCTATCTTGTAGTTGTCTTGACTTCCCTACCATCTAGAAGTTCTGTAATGACACATATTTTTTTCCCTCTTTTTGGTTTGTATTTGTCCTCATTTGTTGGTTGGTGTCTCTGGTTCTCTGTTTACAATCTTGTAGGCTTATTTACTTTGGATACTTCCATAACTGGGTTGTTTTCTGCGTTATATCATCATGTATGTTAATGGTTAATTGTTGTTGATTGCTTCTCTGTCCAAAGGGCTCCCTTTAGCATCTCTTATAAAGTTGGTCTGGTTTTAACAAATTCCCCTAATTTCTGCTTATCTGGAAATGTCCTCATTTCACCACCATATTTAAGGGACAATTTTGCTGGGTACATAATTCTTCATTGGAAATTTTTCTCTTTCAGTGTTTTATATATACCATCCCACTGTCTTCTCACCGGCATGGTTTCCATCGAGAAATATGAGCTTAGTCTTATTGGTTGCCCCTTGCAGGTAACTTTTCATTTTTCCTGTGCTGCTCTTATGATTCTTTCTTTGTCTTTGGTTTTGGTGAGTTTAATGATGATATATCTTGGTGATTTTCTTTTGGGGTCTATCCTGTATGGGGTTCATTGGACTTCCCGAATGGATATATTCTCATCTTTCATCATATCAGGGAAGTTCTCTTCCAACAAATCTTGGACAATTTTCTCAGTGGTTTCATTTTTCTCTTCCTGTTCTGGAATTCCAATGACATGTAGGTTATTCCTTTTGAGGGCATCCCACATGAACCATAGACTATCTTAATTTTGTTTTGATCTTTTTTTCTGATTGATCCCTTTTCAAAGAAGTATTCAGGTATTTGTCTTCAACCTCATTAATTCTGTCTTCCATTGCATCAATTCTACTCCTTTGATCTTCCAATGTGTTATCTATTTTTGACAATTTAGTATTCATCTTCTGGATTTCTATCTGTAGATGTAGAATCATTTCTAATTTTTCATTTATTTTGTCATTTTATTCTTGTATTTTTTTCCAAAATTCTTCTAGGGTTTTGTCTGTGTTTTCCTTGGTCTGTCTCTCAATCCTTTGAAGATACCTAAATATAAGTCTTTTGAATTCCTTTTCAGGGTGTTCCAATGCTGCTTCTTCCTCAGGGATGTGTTTTGGTGTATATCCTGGTCCCTTGTTTCTCCTGCTTTATCTTTCTTCTTTCTGTGGAATGTGATGCTCTGTTGTCTCTGAGGAATTGTGATGTTTTTGTGCTTATATTTAATTGGTGATTGTAAGTTGGAGTGACTTCCCCACAATTTTCATTTCCTTTCTTTTGTTTGTATGTTTTCTATACAGGCAGGGTACTGTGCTGTGGTCCTCTATTCACTAGTTGACAGTACTTATACACTTACCACCTGTCTCCTTTCCTTTGTCAGCCTCTTTTATGTCCTTGCAGATGCTGGCAAACAGAGCCTGTTCTTAGGTCCCTGGAATCCAAATGATAATGCTATCACTTTAAAATACAAAATGGTTGCCATTTATAAACGTTCAAAATGGCTGCACCCTTGATCACTTTAAATATCCAAAATGGCTGCTACATGTAAACAGTCAAAATGGCTGTGCTCTCCAGACAGCAGAAAGTTCACAGCTCAGGTTGTCTCCTTCCTTCCTGTTTCCCTTCATAGTCATAAGCCAACAGAGCAGTTGTCCCTGCAGCCCTTGGTGACCTTGACTGAACTTTAGGTCAATTCTCAGGTCCCAACACCACTTGGAAATACTCAGGCTGTTGGTCTCGTCAGAGTAGCTGACAATCTGCAGCTCCAACCATCTCTATACTCACTGTTTTCATCCAGGTTTTTCCACTTGTTGGTGTCTAATCCACTTCTGTATAGTTCCTTTCAAAGCTCAGGGTTCCAGGATTATCTTCTGTATCTCTGTCAATTGGTTTTTCTTTTATTTGTTGAAGAGGGTCTGTGTCGCTTGTCTGTCTATTCCTCCATTGTACCGCAAGTCATAACTAACTGGTTTTCTTTGAAAACAAATGTATATTATCCTATCACTGATAGCATTGAACTTAAGGATACATTTTGAAACATTCTTTTTGATGATGAATGCCACTCCATTCTTCTTCAAATTGTCAATCACAACATAATGGATCATATGGTTGTCTGATTCAAAATGGCTAAAATCCATCCATTTCAGCTCACTAATGCCTGTTGTTGCTGTAGTTATGTGCCATCAAGGATATGATTCATACAGACCCCTCCTTGGGTTTCCAAGGCAGAATCACGACAGAAGTAGATTGCCCAATCTGCCTTCTGAGGAGTGGTTCGTGGGTTTAACCTGCCAGCCTTCTGGTTAGCAGTCAAGTGCCTTAGGCACTATGCTACCATATTAATTTTTATGCATTCTATTTCATTTTTGACAACTTCAAATTTTCCTAGATTCATATTTTGTACATTCCGTGTTCTGATTATTAATGGATGTTTGCAGCTTTTTCTTCTCATATTGAGTCATGCCACATCAGGAAATGGAGGTCCCAAAAGCTCTACTTTATTCATATTTTTAAGTTTGACTCTATTCCCATGAGGCAGCTCTTTCCCAGTCATATTTTGAGTGCCTTCCAAATTGAGAGGCTCATTTTGTGGCACTACATCAGACAGTGTTTCAAGACTATTCATAAATTTGTCCAGTAATATTTCAGACAGTGTTTCACTGCTATTCATAAGGTTTTCATGGGCCAGTTCTTTGAGATGGTCTCTTCCTTCTTCCGAGTCTGTCTCAGTCTGGAAACTCTGCTGAAACCTGTCCACCATGGGCACTCTGCTGGTGTTTGAAGTACCAGTGGCACAGCTTCCAGCCTCACAGCAACATGCAAGCCACCACAAGACAACAACCTAATGGACACGTTCGTCTTCCTTAGTTGTTCCCAACCACTCTGTTTACTGCCTGGCCTTCCAACTACCTTTTCTGGCCATCTGCTCATTTCCTGCTTTCTGCCTGGGGCTCTCCCATGGGTCCATGATGGTAGACTCATAAAAGGAGATGGAGAGTGTTTCCTCCTTCTCAGATAGTACTTATATAGATTACCTTTAATGTTTCACAGAATTCACCAAAGAAGTATCCTTAGTTTTAAATTTTGATTGAAGTAAAGTTTGTGAATAATAATTTCAATTTCTGTAATTTATTTAAGTCTCATTCAACATTTCTTAGCAATGCACTTAATGGTGAAGATCAAAGACTCGGGTCTTCAGTATGAATTACACTTCAACAAAAAGACAACAACAATTTTCATAATTGGATGAATAGGGAACATCATGATTAGCAGAGAAATGATTGAAGTTGTCAAGTATTTCATTTTTCTTGGCTCCACAATCAACACCCATGGATGCAGCAGTTCAGAAATCAAAAAGCATATTGCATTGGCAGATCTGTTGCAGAATACTCCTTTAAAGTGTTAAAAAGCATGATGTCACCTTGAAGACATGTTACCACCCAGACATGGTATTTTCAATAGCCTCATATGCATGTGAAATCTAGGCAGTGACTGAGGAGGTCTGAAGAAACTGATGTCTTTGAATTATGGTATTGTCTAAGAATATTGAATATATCAGGAACTGACAGAAGAATGAACAAATTTGTCTTGTACATTTGGCTGGAATACTCCTTAGAGCTAGGACGACAAGACATTGTCTCATATATTTTGGTCATATTATCAGGAAGGACTAGTCCCTGGAGAAGGAATTAATGCTTGATAAAGTATAAGTTTAGCAAAAAAAAGGAAAATCCTCAATGAGATATATTCACACAGTGGTTGCTTCAATTAACTCAAGCGTAACAACAATTGTGAAGATGACACATGACCAGTCAGTGTTTAGTTCTGTTGTACATAGAGTCATTATAAGTTAGAAACAACTTAACAGCACCTAAAAAAAACAATCACAGGATTTCTTTTTTTAATATTCCATGAAGTGTTTTACATATATTTTGTAAATAAAAAAAAAATATTATTTTATTAATTGAATATTCAGATACTCTATTTCATTTTATGTTTTTAAAAGAATTTTCCCATTTCTACTAAAATGTTGAATCCTAGAAAGCTATTTTTGTAGTTGATACATTTTAATGGCAATTTATACAATATGATTGGCAATATCCTTATCACTATTTTAAATCCACTTATAAAATTTTATAACTGTTTGGAATCACAGAATCATAAAATGTTTAGTCTGAGAGGTGATGAACAAATCATATAATACAAACTTGTTCATTTGTTTTTTCACTAAAATAATGTTCTGTTCTCTTTTTTTTTAGGATTTGGATGAAGATTTACAGAGTAAATTCACTTTTCATACAGCAGTTCACATATACTTTGTCTCATGTCATTGACCAAAATTT
>NW_006921970.1:1993485-1998820 GCF_000298275.1 Orycteropus afer afer | reverse complement strand
TCCTTCAAGGCTCAGAGGTCCAAGATTATCTTCTGTGTCTGTGTTAATTGGTTTCCCTTTTCTTTGTTGAAGAGGGTCTGTGCAATCCTTCTGCCTAGTCTGCCATCTTGCCGGAACCTTCCCTAATGTTCTGTTCTTGTCATTTATATCATTATATCTAATTAATATGTGTGGCTCAATAGTTTATAAAGTAAGCTATTTAAAATATATATATATATATATATATATATATATATATAAAGTATGTCTATTTAAAGTATATTTACCAATGATTGCTCAAAAATAAGTGATTGTTCAAAAATAAATGATTGACATGAAAGTAGGCAGACATGACATCATCATGCACAGCAAAAATTTATTTCAATAAAATTTATTGTAAATATTAAACATATTGATATATTTATATCCAGAAAATATATGAAGTCCTTTATGTTTGTTTACTTCCAGTCTTTATCAAACTAAAAGTACACAAGAGTGACCTTACTTGTATTACTTCTAAAGTTCTATCAATTTTCTAAATTGGGGAACTTTAATCATTACTCAATTTTTTTTTTCAGACTGTAACACTGTATTTGTTATTGTATCTCTAAGAGGATATTTCTCTTTCTAAGAGGAATTGTATTTGTATTGGTATTTCTAAGAGGATACTAGCAAAAGTTTTGGGAATAATGTGATATTTCAAGTAAAATTTTCACAAACATCCATCTCATTCTAAACTTTACTAATAAAGTTTATTTGTTGTTGTTGTTATGTGCCGTCTAGTCGGACCCGACTCATAGCGACACCTCCTTGGGTTTCCAAGGCAGTATCACTATGGAAGTAGATTGCCTCATCTTCCTTCTGATGATTAGCAGTCGAGTGCTTTAGCCACTATGCTACCTAATTAGTAAATTTATTTACTAATAAAGAAATTCTTTAAAAGAGATTCCTGACATCTGCAGTCATATAAAAATTAATATCATATATTAATATAATATTATATATATATATGTATCAGATTCCCAGATAGCTAGAGATTTTTTTCTTTTCCTTTCCTTCATCAAAACCAGAAAACCGACATGACATCACTACTAATAGCTACTCTCCACTCATTAAAAATGTGTGAGGGAAAGATATTCCAGAATCATTGAGGACTGCTCCACTGTTTCAGGAAAAATATTTACTCCAAGTGCTTTGTCTCTTGATAATCTCAAGACACCCAATCTTGGTATAACGATTTTCTATTTTCAATTCATATGGTACTTCTGATAAGCAAGTGAAGAAAATGAGAACTTAACTCTATTTCTGACATACTACATCTTTTGACATCTAAACATCTATTTGTGTCTATAATCTAGAAGTTTCTTGACCACCCCTTTCATCAGGATAGTTGTGACAATATTCTCTTGAAGTCCTTATTTTGAATTTATGATGTTCATTTTTTTAACACTGCCTTGGAAACCCAAGGAGGGGTCGCTATGAGTTCAGGACGACTCGACGGCACATAACAACAACAACAACAACAACTGAGATGTTGAGCTATAAATCCCATCACATGAAGTTTACCCATTTAAAGTGTGCTATTCGATAGCTTTTAGTATATTCACAGGCTTGTGCAACCACAATCTAACCTTGGAGCATTTTAATCTCTCCAAAAGATTTTCATACCAGTTAGAAGCCACTCTTCATCTCCTCCTTTCTCCACTCCAGGCCTTGTTATTGATTTCCAATTTGTCAATTCCATTTCACGGGGATCCCATGTGTGTCAGAATAGAATTGTGTTCCATGGGGTTTTTGAGATTGACCTTTTGGAAACAAATCATCAGGCCTGTTTTTGAGGCACCTCTGAGTGGCTCTGAACCATCAACATTTCAGCTGGTATTTGAGCACTTATCTGTTTACACCACCCAGGGACTCCTACTCAGCTCTACTCAATGATTAATTGACTTTCCATCTCTATACATCTGTCTATTCTAATAAGTCAAGGGACTGGATGGGACTACTTTGACATTTCCTCCACTATATTCCTCTCCACTCGGCACAAAAGAAAAAGTAAAACTTATTCTTTTCTGGAAAAAGAAGTCTTTTGAGACTCTAAAACACATAAAATCTCCAAACATCTTCAGTTAATGAAGCTGGTTTCCTTAAAAGGAATTAAACAAAGAAACAAAACAAAACAGAACAAAAGAATAGCTCCATGGCCAATTCAAGTCTCTATATTTCTCAAAGTTTAGAATAGTTACAAAATTTTAAACCATTATTATTTTTTTAATTTTAAGAGCTTGTTTTACATTTAAAGTTGCATGTACATTTGGTTTCATTCCCCATTTACATGTCCAACCCTAACCCAGTCTCCTCCCCTCCCTACCCTGTTACCCTCCCTTTGTGCCCCTCATATTTAAGCACTACTGTTTGTCCTGCATTTCCTCAATTTGAATGTTGGTCTTCTGGTGTCCCGTGGTCTATTGCTTCAAGGGATGTATTTCCATAGAGTATGTGGATGCGTCATCCTGGGTTGAGTGGTCTGCATGTACATCTTGTTAAATATTGGGCTGAGAGCTCACACCTGGGTGTGAGTTTTATTCCAGGTACAGAATGTATTGCAGGGCCACAGTATTGGTCAGATTTAATCTGACCAGTAATTCTGGTCATTATTGAGTTTTTGGATTTTGTCCCATGTTTTCCCTCCCACTCTATCCAGGATCTCCAGATTTGATACTTTCCTAAATGGTTGGCATTGGTAGCCAGGTTCTATCTAGTTCTTCTGGGCTCAAGGGCCATCTTGTCCTAGGGTTGATTGCTTCCAAATGCCCTTGGTTTTTTTTTTTTTTTTTTTTTTTTTTTTGCATTATTTGCTTCCGACGCTAGGAGACTATTACCTTCACCTTAGGTGGCCACTTGAAACCTTTTAAATCCCCAGTTGCTACTAACCAATGTAGGATGTGGAAAAAGACTTTTATAACTTAGTGCCTAAGGCACTTGACTGCTAACCAGAAGGCTGGAAGTTCAAACCCACCAGCCACTCCTCGGAAGGAAGATGGGGCAATCTACTTCTGTAGTGATACTGCCTTGGAAACCCAAGGAGGGGTCGTTATAAGTCGGGTTCGACTCGACAGTACATAACAACAACAAGAACAATTGAGTCTGGTGTCCCCCAATACTATTGTGCTGAGACAGTAGATCTATTGGATCTCTCTCCCATAGTGTCAGGTTGTCTGTGAGGGATTACTTTGTCTTCTATTGCTTCTGTAAGGATTGCAAGTATTTGGTGTCGCTGGTGTCTCTGCAAGATTAGTGTCAGCTGAATCTGTCCTTGGTCTAGAGTACACTCCTCTTCACTGATCCCCCTGCGATCCTCTCAGGTGTTTATGTGTTTATCTGTAGCCTGGTGTTTGGATAATGGCAATGAAGTATTGCGGACACATTGGTTGGTATTAAGATCTGTCTTCTACCTATTATGTGCAAAACTTGGTGTCCTCCCATTTTCTAATGTTATCATGGTGGTCACAGATCCTTCCTGTATATCTCTCCCCTTACCCACATCAGTGTGTGAGCCCCAAATAGCCTGAAATTAATCTTTCCCCTTCCCTCCCCATCCTGGTAACATACTAAGTGAGTTCCCTTTCCCAAGCAAACCCCTCTTTGTCTCTTTACAATAATGGGCTCATAAAGTACTTGTCTTTCTGCAATTTCACTCAGCATAATGTCCTCCAGGATCATCCATGTTGTGAGATGATTTGTGTATCCCTTGTTGTTCTTTAATGTAGCATAGTATCCCAATGTGTGCATGTGCCATAATTTGGTTATCCACTCATCCGTTGATGGGAATTTAGGCTGATTCCATCCCTCAGATATTTAGGATATATTCCTAGTAATGGAATTGCTGGGTCAAATGGTACTTTTATTTTCAGTTTTTTAAGGAAACATCATACCGTTTGTCATAATGGTTGTACCATTTTACAATCCCACCAACAGTTCCAATCTCTCCTCAATCTTGCCACCATTTGTTATTTCCTGACCTGTTGAACTTTGCTATTATTGCTGGGGTGAGATGATACCTCATTGTTGTTTTGATTTACATCTTTCTAATGATTAATGATCTGGAGCAATTTCTCATGTGTTTATTGGCTGTCTGTATATCTTCTCTGGTGAAGTGTCTATTCAACTCTTTTGCCCATTTGTGAATTGGGTTATTTGTCTTTTTGGTGTTGAGGTGTTGAAGTTTTCTATAGATTTTGGAGATAAGTCCTGCATCAGATATGTCATAGGCAAATATTTTCTCCCAATCTGCAGGTTCTCTTTTTACCCTTTTGACAAAATCTTTCAATGCGCATAAAATTTAATTTTTAAAAGATCCCAGTCATCTAGCTTTTCTTCTATCTCCTGCACATTCAGGGTTATGCTTGATAGTCTATTTATGCCATAAATCAGGGGTCCCAGATTTGCCCCTAATTTTATCTTTGATGAATATTATAGTTTTGGGTTTTACATTTAAGTCTTTGATCTAGCTTGAGTTTGTTTATGTGTATGGGGTGAGGTATGGGTCTTCTTTCGTTTTTCTGCAGGTGGATATCCAGTTTTGCCAACACCATTTGTAACCAGAAGGCTGGCGGTTCAAACCCACCAGCCGCTCCTCAGAAGGAAGATGGGGCAATCTACTTCCGTAGTGATACTGCCTTGGAAACCCAAGGAGGGGTCGCATGAGTCGAGTACGGTTCGATGGCACATAACAACAATTTGTTAAAGATGCTGTCTCTTCTGCATTTAATTGGTTTTGGACCTTTGTCAAAGATCATTTGTCCATGGATGGATGGGTTTGTATCTGGACTTTCGATTCTGTTCCATTGATTTGTTTGTCTATCATTGTACCAATACCATGCTGTTTTGACTGCTGTGGCTGTATAGTAGTTCTTAAGATCTAGGAGTGTGAGACCTCACACTTTGTTTTTCTTCTTCAGAAGTATTCTACTTATCCTAAGTCTCTTTCCTTTATGTGTGAAATTAGTAATTAGTTTTTCCATATCCTTACAAAATTTTTTTGAAATCTGGATTGGGATTGCATTAAATATGTAAATTGCTTTAGGTAGTATTGACATTTTCACAATATTTAGTCTACCTATCCAGGAACATACCTTCCATTTATGTAGTGCTCTTGTCTCTTGTAGCAGTGTTTATAGTTTTCTTTGTGTAGGTCTTTTGTATCTCTGATGAAGTTTATTTAGATATTTTATCTTTTAAGTAGCTATTGTAAATGGTATTGTTTCCCTAATTTCTTTCTCAGAGGACTCTTTGTTGGTGTAGGGGAATCCAACTGATTTGTGTATGTTGACCTTGTATCCTGCCACATTGCTGAACC
>NW_006921970.1:1983123-1992741 GCF_000298275.1 Orycteropus afer afer | reverse complement strand
TGTTCTGGAATAGCTTGAGTAGCATAGGTGTCAACTATTCTCTGAATATTTCATAAAATTCTCCAGTGAAGCCATCTGGGCCAGGACTTTTCTTTTTTTTTTTTTTTTTTTTATGACCTGATCAATTTCTTCTTTTGTCATAGCTCTGTTCAAGTTTTCTGTCTCTAAGTGGGATAGTTTAGGTAGGTCTTGTGATTCTAGAAACTTGTCCATCTCTTCTAGGTTCTCAAATCTGTTGGATTACAGTTTCTCATAATATTCTGTTAGTATCTTTTTTATTTCAGTTTGTTCTGTTGTGATGACACCCTTTTCATTTATAATTCTTGCAATTTGGATTTTCTCTTTCTTTTCTTTTGTTAGATCTGCCAATGGTTTATCTATTTTATTAATCTTTTCAAAGAGCCAGTTTTTTTGTTTTGTTGATTTTCTGTTTTGTTTTATTTTCAGTCTCATTTATTTCTTCTCTGATCTCTATTATTTCCTTTCTTCTAGATACTGTAGGATGTTTTTGTTGTTCTATCTCTAGTTGTTAAAGTTGATGAGTTAGATTGTTGACTTTGTATCTTTCCTCTTTTGTGATAGATGCATTTATTGCTATAAATTGTCCTTTGAGTACTGCTTTAACTGTTTCCCATAGATTTTGGTATTATGTATCTTTATTTTCATTTGTTTCTAGAATTTTTTTTTTTATTTCAGTTTTTATCTGTTTTGTTACCTAGTAGTTTTTGAGCAGCAAGTTATTCAGCTTCCATATGTTTGATACTTTTTCCTTGCTCTTCCTATTATTGATTTCTAATTTTATAGCACTGTGGTCCAAGAAGATGCTTTGTAGTATTTTAATGCTTTTGAATTTATTGAGCCTTGTTTTAAGTCCTAACATATAGTCTATTCTGGAGAAGGATCCATATGCATTGGAGAAGAATGTGAGTTGTGCTTTTGTTGGGTGAAATGCTCTGTATATTTTATGAGGTTGAGATGGTTGATTGTATTGTTGAGTTCTTCTGTATCTTTGTTGAATTTTTTTCTAGTTGGCCTGTCCCTCATTGAAAGCAGTGTGTTAAAGTCTCCTAGTACTATTGTAGAGTAGTCTAGTATCTCTTTTAATTCAATTAATATTTGCTTCATGTAATTTGAAGCACTTTCATTGGGTGCGTATTTATTATTGTAACATCTTCATCAATTGACCCTTTCAGCATCAAATAACGTCCTTCTTTATCTCTTATGATGTTTTTCACCTTAATATATATTTTGTCAGAAATTAATATTGTCACTCCTGCTCTTTTTGGTTTCCATTGGCTTGGTATATTTATTTTCATACCTTAACTCTTAATTTGTTTTTTATCTTTGTGTCTAACGTGGGTCTCTTGTAGGCAGCATATTGATGGGTCATCTTTTCTTATCCAGTCTGCCACTCTTTTTCTCTTGATAGGGGCATATAGTCCATTCACATTGAGTGTAATTAGTGATAGGTATGAATTGATCGCTGTCATTCTATTGTGTTTTTTTGTTGTGTTGTTAGTGTTTCCTTGGTCCACATCCTTTCTGTTCTGAGTTCAGTTTGTTGGCTAATGCTTTCTCCCTTTTCTTCTTTATTCTTGGTTTTGTGCTTATTAAATCCATGTTTTTCTTCCTTCTGGATTTGCTTAGGGATATTGTTACTTTCTCTGTGGTTACCTTGGAGTATATTCTTGTCTCTACATTTTTAGAACAGCGTGTACTGTGAAGACATTTTCCTCTCCATTTGAAGGTCTGTACCTAGAAGTTTTATTCCCTCTGATAGGTTAGTTATTATTTTTGTATGCTAAATGACTTCCTTGGTTTTTAGAGTACAATGTTTTATGTTCTTATTTTGAATTTCTATTTCTGATTTGGTTTTAGTGTTGATGCCATGTATCCTGATTTTATTGATCTCTGTTGTGGGTTCTTTATTGGAAGAAGTTCCTTAATCATTTCTTATAGGGTTGGTCTGCTTTTTACACAATGCCTTTATTTCTGTTTGTCTGAGAATGCCTTGATTTTGCCCTCATATTGATGGATAATTTGGCTGGATATAGGATTCTTGGTTGGAAGATCTTTTCCTTCAGTGCTTTATATATGCTGTCCCATTGCTTTCTTGCCTGCATGGTTACTGCTGAGTAATTGAAGCTCAGCCTAACTGTTTGATTATTATAAGTAATATTTCTTTTGTCCCAGGTAGCTCTCAAATTTTTTTCTTTGTCTTTGGTTTTGGAGAGTTTGATTATAATATGCTTCAGTGTTTTCCTCTTGGGATCTATCTTGTGTGGGTCTCTATGAGTTTCTTGGACACATATCCTTTCTTCTTTCATGATATGGGGGAAGTTTTCTTTCCAACTCTTCTTCTTCTGGAATTCCAATGAGTCTTATGTGGTTTCTTCTCATGTCATCCCATATAACTCTTTGGTTTTCTTCTTAAATCTTTGTTCTGACTTTTCTTCATTCAAGCTGGTGTCCAGAGATTTGTCTTCTAGTTGGGATATGCATTCTTCAGTGAGTTCTAACCTACTCTTTTGTGCTTCTACTGTGTTGTGTAATTCTGTAATTTTGGTATTCATCTTCTGCATTTCTAACTGCTGTTTTTGTATGAGTTCTGATTGTGCATTAATCTTACTATTTTGTTTTCCTAAATCCTTCCAGGGAACTGTCTTTGTTCTCTTTGCTTCTGTTTGTGGTTTCCTTAGGCTCTTGTAAAGTTCTATAAATGTATCTTCTAAATTCCTTCTCAGATAATTCTATTGTCTCCTCTTCCTCCATGTTTAATGAGACCTGTGTTTGTGGTTTTGCTTCTAAGGCCTTGTCCTGTATTTGTTGTTGTTGTTGTTGTTTTATTTTATTTTGTTTTTTGTTTGATTTGGGGTTGCCTATTGTTTCCTAGATATTTTGAGGTTGTCTTTAACTGTTAGCTATGTATTGATTTGTTTTTTCTTGGTTTTATGGTTTAATATGGGAGGAGCTCTGGTAGCCTAGTGCCTAAGGCACTTGACTGCTAACGAGAAGGCTGGCAGTTCAAGCCCACCAGCCACTCCTCAGAAGGAAGGTTGGGCAATCTACTTCCATAGTGATACTGCCTCGTAAACCCAAGGAGGGATCATTATGAGTCAGGTGTGACTTGATTGCACATAACAACAACATGGTTTAATATTTTTGAAAAGATGAAGCTGGTGTATTTTATATTTTTACTTATTAATTCAGGTATGCTGGGTTGCTCAGCTGTTTTCTTTGTGGTAGTGGAATTACAGTGTGGAATGTGGATATAGGTTTCTGTGTGTCATAAAGTGGTAAACCTTTTTTTTTTTTGAAAGAAGTACTCAGTACACATAAATTTTAAAGATATATGATTACTTTTAAATTAAAAAAAAAAAAAAATTCCAGGACTCATTCCTTCAAGCTGTTTATTTGGTTATGGCCAAGAAATTTTCATAACTTTGTCCCCTGTATGCTCTAATATATTCATGAATATATTTGTAGCACATATAAATATATATGAAGAAATATCCTCTATCAAACCTATATGTATATGTTTGTGTATGTAGTTCCATTTACCTTCCCATCCTTGTTCTGCTCAGTGTCTATCTATGTATGTACTTGTATATTATTGTTATTGCAGAATTATGTATGTGATAGTATTCACTTTTGTTGCCTTTAACACTTGCATTCCTCCTTATGTCTTCCATAGCCTTGATAATTTAGTGCTGACCTTGCCCTTATTGTAGATTCCTTTCCTTTCACATAACTTAGTATTTGTCTACCCTCTAGTTAATGATTTACTCTATTCCTTTACTCCTGATTACCTTTTTTCTTGAAGCACCATTCAAGCTACATTTTGTTTCTCTTCACTGTCTCCAGCATCCAAATCTCTACAAAGTCTCTACACAGGTCTTGGTCAATGACCAAGAGTATACTTTTGAGATAATATCAGAGGAAATGTGTCATTCCCTTTCCAAAGCTCACCAAACTTTTCCCCTATTACATCACTGTAACTATTTGTGTCTATTGGAGTGTTGGGCTGGGTTCTGAATTAGTTTTTATCCAGAGAAAGTGACAAGATATAAATTTCTATCTATACCTTAATCTAGATGATATGAGATCCAAGAGAAAGTTCCATACTTTGTAAAAGGCATTCTTCCCTTCCCACTACAATGCTCTCCAGGGAGCATTTTAAGTTCCCATAAGAAGCAAATACACAGACCATGAATCTGAACACTACCTGCATGTTAAGTTCAGCCTAAAAGGTGGCAGTAGAAGTGATGAAAATAGAACCAAGTCTTTTTTTTTTTTCTTTCCTTGCTTTTATAATAGAAACAAAGTACATTTTCTTTTAAATAAATATTAATCATAGAAATATAGTTGTCATGTTAGTTGAAATGGTCTGGTTCCTAAAAGCCTATCATTTATCACCTAAGGAATGTTAGAAGATTTACAGTAAGATCAGCTTTTAAAATATGAAAAATGTGCAATATTGATTGTGGTGGCAACAGTGGAATTTTGCATTTTAAGCAACTTTGTCTGCACTGAACATCAGCAAATGCCGTTGACAAATTCCAAATAGAAACATGTAAAATTTATTCTCCCCTATGTTCTTCTCTCAACCAATGTTACACATTTATACAGGAACACTTATTTTCCTGGAACAAAAAAAAAAAGAAAGAACGAAAAGCTTTAAGAATGCAATATTTGCAGAGTTGATGTTGTTGTTAGGTACTAATGAGTTGGTTTGGATGCATAGTTATACCATGTAGAACAGCATGAAACACTGCCTAGTCCTACACCATCCTCACAATCATTCCTATGTTTGAACCCAAAGTGACAGCCGCTATGTTAGTTTATCTAATTGAATTACATCTTCTTTTTTTCTGACCTAGTGCCTAAGGCATTTGACTGCTAACCAGAAGGCTGGCGGTTCAAACCCACCAGCCGCTCCTCAGAAGGAAGATGGAGCAATCTACTTTTGTAGTGATACTGCCTCAGAAACCCAAGGAGGGGTCACTATGAGTTGGGTCCAACTTAACGGCACATAACAACAACAACTACTTTACCAAGCATGATGTCTTTCTTCAGGTACTGGTCCTTCCTGATAACATGCCCAAAGTATATGAGACAAAGTCACACCATCCTCGCTTTTAAGGAACATTCTGGATGTGGGTTATAATATTTCTCCCCAAGGACAAACAAATTCTTCACGCAAGCTTCAATTCATTCAAAAATTAAATTCTGAAAGAATTCTTATGTCTACTTTAAACATATTAGGAAATATTCTGATAAAAAACATTCACTTATTTTAAATAAAACATTTCCATAGTAACAAACTTTATCCAAATATTGGTTGAAATGACAATGTTGTCTTCTTTTTTTTTGTTGGTATGTACTGTTCTGTCATCTCTGACTCATAGCAAATTTATGTACAATAGAACAAAATACTTCCTGGTCCTGTACCAGTCTTATGATCCCTACTATACCTGCACCCTCCACTTCACCCACTGTATCAATCCATATTGTTGAGGGCCTTCCCCTCTTTCACTGACCATCCACTTTATCACGCATGACATCCTTCTCCATAGAATGATCCCTTCTGACAACATGACCAGAATAGGTGACATGAAGTCTGGCCATTCTCATTTCCAAGGAGTATTCTGATTGCCCTTCTTCCAGGACAGATTTATTAGCTCTTTTAGCAGCCCATGGTATTTTCAGCATTCTTTGCCAACACAACAACTCAAGCATTTACTCTTCATTGGTCTTCCTTTTTCTTTGTCCAGCTCTCATAAGCATATGAGATGACTGAAAATTCCATGGCTTGGGTTAGGGGCATCTTAATTCAAGGAGATATCTTTGCTCTTTAGCACTTGAAAGAGGTCTTCTGCAGCTGATTGCCCAATGCAATACATCTTTTGATGTCTTGACTGCTACTTCCATTGGCGTTGATTGTAGAAACAAGTAATATGAAGTCTCTGCCAACTGTGATTCTTTCCTCCATCTATTGTGATGCTGTTTATTGGTCCAGTTGTGAGGATTTTTGTTTTCTTTATATTGAAGTGTAATCCATACTGCAGACTGTAGTCCTTATCTTCAACAGTAAATGCTCCAAGTCATCCTCACTTTCAGCAAGCAAAGTTGTGTCATCTGCATATGTCAGGTTGTTAATGAGCCTTACTCTAATCCTGATGCCATATTCTTCTTCGTATAGTCCAGTTTCTCAGATTATTTGTTCAGCATATAGATTGAATAAGTATGGTGAAAGGATACAACCTGACACTCTCCCTTCCTGATTTTTAAACCATGCAGTATCCCCTTGTTCTGTTTGAATGACAGCTCCTTGTAAATATATATGTTCTTTATGAGTAAAATTAAGTGTTCTGGAATTCTTGCAATTTGTTATGATCCTCACAATTGATTGCCTTTGCATAGTCAATAAAACACAAGTAAACATATTTCTGGTATTCTTTTCTTTGAGCCAAGATCCATCTGACATCAGTAATGATATCTCTTGCTCCATGTCCCCTTCTGAATTCAGCTTGCATTTCTGAAAGTTCTCTGTCTATATACTGCTGCAATCATTTCTGAATTATTTTCAGGAAGATTTTACTTGTATGGGATACCAATGATGTTGTTCAATAATTTCCACATTCTGTGGGATCACATTTCTTTGGAATATGTACAAATATGGATCTCTTCCAGTCTGTTGGCCAGGTAGCTGTTTTCCAAATCTCTTGGTATAGCCAAGTGAGTGCCTCCAGAATAGCATTCATTTGAAACATCTCCATGAGTATTCTATCAATTCCTGGGGCCTTGTTTTTCACCAGTTCCTTCAGTGCAGCTTCAATTTCTTCCTTCAATACCATTGGTTCTTGACCATATGCCACCTCCTGAAATGGATGATCATCTACCAATTTTTTTTGGTATAGTGACTCTGTGTATTCCATGCATCTTCTTTTGACATTTCCTACATTATTCAACATATGGCCCATGGAATCTTTCAATATTGCAACTCGAGGCTTAAATTTTTTTCCTCAGTTCTTTCAGCTTGAGAAATGCTGAGAGTGTTCCTCCCTTTTGGTTTTCTAGCCCCATGTCTTTTTACATTTCATTATACTAATTGACATTTTCCTCTCAAGTCATTCTTTGAAATCTTCTGTTCAGCTCTTTTCTTCTGTCTATTCTTGCATCTGCTTTAGCTACTTTCCACACAAGGGCAAGTTTTAGAGTCTCTTCTGACATCCATTTTGGTCTTTTCTTCCTTTTTTTTAATGATCTTTAATGTTTTCTTTATATTAAAGTGTAATCCATACTGCAGACTGTAGTCAAGGGCAAGTTTCAGAGTCTCTTCTGACATCCATTTTGAACCTTCTTCATGGTTGATGTTCTTGATGTCATTCCACAATTCCTTTGTTTTTCAGTCATTTGTGTTCAATGCATCAAATCTATTCTTTAGATGGTTTCTAAATTCAAGAGGTGTATTATCAAGGTCATATTTTGGCTCTCATGGACATCTTTTAGTTGTCTTCAGCTTCTACTTGAACTTGCACATGAGCAGTTAATGGTATGTTCCACAATCAGGTCCTGGCCTTATTTTGGCTGAAGATATTGGGCTTCTCCAATGCCTCTTGCTACAGATGTAGTCAATTTGATTCCTGTGTACTCCGTGTGGCAAAATCCACATGTATAGCCACCATTTGTGTTGTTGAAAAAAGGTATTTGCAATGAATAAGTCACTGGTCTTGCAAAATTCTATCATGTGATCTTCAGCATCATTTCAAACATCAAGACCATATTTTCCAACTACTGGTGATTCTTTGTTTTCAACTTTTTCATTCCAATCACCAGCGATAATTAACAAATCTCAGTTGAATATTCTGTCAATTTCAGACTGAAAAAGTTGGTAAAAATCTTCAATTCCCTTATCTTTGTCTTTGGTGATTGGTGTGTAAATTTGAATGATAGTACTAGTAACTTGTCTTTTGTGTAGTCATATGGATATTATCCTAAGAGCATTGTACTTCAGGATAGATATTGATACAATCTCTGTGATGATAAATGCCAAGCCATTCTTCTTCAAATTTTCATTCCTGGAATAGTAGATCATATGATCATCTGATTCAAAATGGCCAAAATTGGTCCATTTCAGCTAAATAATGCCTAGGATGTGGACCTTTGTGCATTCCATTTCATTTGTGACAACTTAGATTCATACTTCGTACATTTCATGTTCCAATTATTAATGGAGGTTTGCAGTTGTTTCTTCTCATCTAAGATGTGCCACATCAGCAAATGGGGTTCCCAAAAGCTTTACTCTATCTACACCATTAAGATCAGCTCTACTCTGAGGAGGCAGCTATTCCCCAGTCATATTGTGAGTGCCTTCTAACCTGAGGGCCTCATTTTTGTGGTATATATTAAAATAATACAGTTTCCTAAGATTATTTTAAAATGTATGATCCAACCACTGAATTTAGTACCATTTCTTGTTTAGTGAATACATGAACACATGGCACAAAATTTACTTATTTTATTTTAATTAAATTAACAAATATACAAAACCAAATATTGGTTTAGAGCACAAATTCATGAAATTTGCAACCATGAATAACTGAATTATAACCCAAAATGGAACTTCTTTGTTGTTATTGTTGTTAGGTGTTGTCAAGTCAACTCCTACCCATAGCAACCCTATATACAACAGAATCCTATTTCCCTCTCTCTCTTCCTCCATATATACATATATACATATGGAGAGAGAGAGGGAAATAGAATGAGCCATGATAATGCAGTGCTTAAGAGCTCAGTTGAGAACTGAACAGTGAGAGGTTTGAACCCTCCATGGGAGAAAGATAGGGCCATCAACTTCCATGAAGATAGTGGCTTTGGAAACCCTATACAGGAGTTCTACTCTATCCTATAGGGTCAATGATGAATGAGAATTGACACAATAACAATGGGTTTGGTTATATAAATACACACACACACACACACACACACAGGCTCTGGTGGTGTAGTGCCTAAGGCATTTGACTGTTAACCAGTAAGGTGGTGGTTCAAACCCACTAGCCACTCCTTGGAAGGAAGAATGGGCAATCTACTTCTGTAGCGATACCACCTTGGAAACCCAAGGAGGGGTCGCTAAGAGTTGAAATAGACTTCATGGCAATGAGTTTTCTTTGGTTTGGTTTATACACACACACATATATATGTATATATATATATATACATGCAAGAATAAAGATAAATATGAATATATAAATTTTATTGAGTAACATATTTTGATATTCCATGTCAGTCTATATTACAGAAACAAAAACAAAAACAAAAAAGCCAGACAGTATCTAAAAATCTCAGTATGCATAAGCAAAGAATCCAAGAAGCTGGACTATACAAGTAAGAATGTTGTATCAGGATAGGAAGAAGAACCACTAACGACCTACAATATGCTGATGACACAATCTTTCTCGCTGAAAGTGAAGATGACTTGAAGCACTTACTAATAAGATCAAAGACTACAATCTTCAATATGGGTTGTTATGTTGTTGTTGTTAAGTGCCGTCGAGTCGTTTCCGACTCATAGCGACCCCATGCACAGCAGAACGAAACACTGCCCGATCCCGCACC
>NW_006921970.1:1968027-1981893 GCF_000298275.1 Orycteropus afer afer | reverse complement strand
CTGCAAACGTTTCTGAATTATCTTCAGTAATATCTTACTTGCATGTGATATTAGTGATATTGTTCTATAATTTCTACATTCTGTGGGATCACCTAGCTTCAGTGGGCTGGTAGCAAAAGGCAGAGCTGAAGCCCAAGGTCAAGGGGCTTTCACACAGCCCCTAGAGCCTGGCACTTTGAACTTGGACTTAAAGCCTCCAAAGTGTGAGAGAATAAACTCTTGTTTGTTAAGGCCATCCCACTTGTGGTATATTCTTGTCAGAGTGCCACTAGGTAACCAGAACACACGGTATTGTGTATGTTTTGTTGGAGAAATATTCAAGAGGCTCAGGTAGGAAAGTGTAGGGAGAGAGGGGAGATGAGTTCAGAAAATCAGCAGAGCATCAAATGATATAGAAGCTTGTGGGCTATGATAAGAACTTCATATTTCACTTGGACTGAGATTGGAAGTGAGTAGAGGGTTTAGTGCAATGGAGTAACACAATAATTCTTCTCTTCTGGCAATATCATGAAATAGTAACCCACTTCATCATCCCTACTGTAGTCATTTTCTGTGTTCACTTCAAGCTGACTTTGCTCTTACTGGATAACGAAGACTAAACTAAAAAAATTCTAATTATCATAATGCAGTATGACTTATCTATATGGCTTAGCTGAGGATTTGATTCAATTTTCCATCTGTTTCCACATACATACTGTCTCCTTGGCTTTTGTATATGTGAGGACCTCTAACTAATTTCTAAATAGCTCCTTGTGAAATTCTTACAAATAATTCTAAATTATATTTTTCAAATCAAATCCTTATCTTCATACCACTCCCCTCTTTCTCTGACCTTCAATTAAAATCACCATTGGTTGCCTCTTTTATATTAAGAATCCTACTACTGTCTTCAATTTTACCTCTCTTTTCAATAATCACATTCATTTGGTCATCATTCTCACAGGTTTTACAGCTACATTGTCTTTTATATTTTTCTTCCATTACCTCTCCTTTTAATTTACAGTGTGATGTCTTGCTCTTTTGCAGGAGATTCATCTTGGTACTCCTGTACTCAGAAATTTCTCCCCACCACTTACTCACTCGTCTGTCAGTCTGTCATACTGTGGTGGTTTGTGTGTTGGTGTGAGGCTGGAGGCTATGCCATTGGTATTTCAAATACCACCAGGGTCATCCATGGTGGACAGGTTTCAATGGAGCATCCAGGCTAAGACAGACTCAGAAGAAGGAAGAGGCCATCCACTTCTCAAAGAATTAACCCGTAAAAACTTAATAAATAGCCCTGAAACATTGTCTAATGTAATGCTGGAAGATGAGCCCCTCAGGTCAGAAGGCACTCAAAATATGACTGGGAAAGAGCTGCCTCATGAGAGTAGAGCTGGCCTTAATAATATGGATAAAGTAGAACTTTCAAAACCCCCATTTACTGATGTGGCATGACTCAACATGAGAAAAAAAAAGCTGCAAACATTCATTAATAATCAGAAAATGGAATGTATGAAGTAAGAATCTAGGAAAATGGGACATTGTCAAAAATAAAATGGAGCACATAATGACTTATCTAGGCATTAGTGAGCTGAAGTGGACTGGTTTTGGCCATATCGAATCAGACAACCATATGATTTACTATACCAGGAATAACAAATTGAAGAGGAATGGCATGACATTCATCATTACAAAGAATATTTCAAGATCTATCTTGAAATACAATGCTGCCAGTGAAAGGATAATATCCACATGTCTACAAGGAAGGTCAGTTAATACTACTATTCAAATTTATGCACCAATCACCAAAGCCAAAAATAAGGAAATTGAAGAATTTTATCAACTTCTGCAGTCTGAAATTGACCAAACATGCAATCAGGATGTGTTAATTATCACTGGTGACTGGAATGCATAGAGGGGCAACCAAGAAGAATGTGGCATCAGGATTGGAGGAAGACTCATTAACAACCTGCAATATGCTGACGACACAACTTTAGTTGTTGAAAGTGCGGATGACTTGAAGCACTTACTGATGAAGATGAGACTTCAGTCTGAAGTATGGATTTCATTTCAACATAAAGAAAACAAAAATCCTCAAAACTGGACCATTGAGCAGCATCACAATAAATGGAGAAAAGATTGAAGTTTTTAAAGATTTTATATTACTTGGTTCCCCAATCAACACCAATGAAAGCAACAGTCAAGACATCAAAGGACACATTGCACTGGGCAAATGTGCTAAAGAAGACTCTTTCAAGTGCTGAAGAGCAAAGATGTCTCTGAAGACTAAGATGAGCCTAACCCAAGCCATAGTAATTTCAATAGAATCATATGCATTTGAGACCTAGACAATGAACAAGACCAAAGAAGAGTTGATGCTTTTGAGGTGTGGTGTTGGCAAAGAATATTGAAAGTACCATGAACAGCCAAAAGAACAAAGAAATCTGTCCTGGAAAAAGTGCAGCCAGAATGCTCCTTGGAAGCAAGAATAGCCAGATTTTGTCTCACCTACTTTGGTCATGTTGTCAGAAGGAGCCATTCCCTGGAGAAAGATATCATGCTTAGTAAAGTGGATGTTCAGCAAAGAAGGGGAAGGCCCTCAATAAGATGAATTGACACAGAGGCTGCAATCATGGGCTCAGGCATAACAAGGATCGTGAGGCTGGCACATGACCAAACAGTGTTTCATTCTGTTGTGCATATGGTCGCTATGCATCTGAGCTGACTTGATGGCATCTAACAACAGCAAGAAACTTACTCGGAATAAAAAAATCACAGTCACAGATCCATCTTTCTAAAACCTAAATCTGATCATCTATGTTCTTATCCAAAACTAGTTAGTTCTTTTTTTCCCAAATAATAAAATCTGACTTCCATAGCATGATATTTATTGTCTTCAACTAAGTGAAGCTCCATTTTACAAATCTCCTGTAACTATATATAGACTGAACTCTCATCAGGAATCACTTCCACACTTCTCTGCTTTTCCTTTTCTTGTATCCTTATCTGGGTGAATGTTGCCCAACTTCACCATCGTTCTCTAATGAATGATACTTATCAATGAGAATTAATTTGGAATTTAACTTGTGTAGCCTTATCTGGAATTCTTCAATTAGAATTTATTGCTGCAATTCTGTGACTCTTTATGATTTTTTTTTTTAATAAAACAATCTTGTCATTTACATTGTTTCACTGATATTAATTTTAAATATGTTCACTCAAACCCATTGCCATTGAGTTCATTATGGCCCTAGAGGATAAGGTAATACAACCCTACAGGGTTTTCAAGGCTATTACGTTTATTGAAGCAGACTTCCACATCTTTTCCAGCAGAATGACTGGAGGGTACAAACTGCTGACATTTGGTTAGTAGACAAGTGCCTTAACCACTGTGCCACAAAGACTTCATTTGTACATATTATTCTGCTTTTTTTTTTTTTTTTTTTTTAAATATTATTTTTTTTTTTTTTTTTTTTTTTTTTAATAGCCTATTGAACATCAGGACATTTGTTTTTCAATTAGGCCACCCTAGTGCTTTGCATGGAGTCCCTGGGTAGTGTAATAGGTTTATATACTCAATGGCTAATCAAGAGGTGGGAAGTATTAGTCTACCCAGAGGACCTCAAAAGAAAAGACAAGTGATCTACCTCTGAAAAATCAGCCATTGTGTACCCATTAGACCACAATTCTACACTGACATATTTGGGATCAGCATGGTTCAGAGTCAACTCAACAGCAACTGGTTATTGGTTAGCTTTGCACATGAGGAGAATTGGAAAAAAAAAAAAAAAAAAAACCTCTTGGTAATTGAACTGAGTAAGGTATGTTTCCCCAATAACTGTTCTATATAGGAATTGTTCAAATAATAGTAAAAACAACAACAAAAAATAATAGCTAGTTTATGCTGCTACCACTCGTCTGTCAGTGTGTTGTACTATGGTGGCTGGAAGCTATACCAGCAGAGTCACTTATGGTGAGCAGGTTTCAGGAGAACATAAAGACTAAGACAGACTAGGAAGAAGGATGTCACTTTTTACTTCTGAAAAATTTGCCACTGAAAACCTTATGAATAGCAGTGAAATAATGTCTGATATAGAGCTGGTAGATGAGCCTCTCAGGTTGAAAGGCACCCAAAATAAAAGTAGGGAAGAGATGCCTCCTCAAAGTAGAATCAACCTTAATGGTGTGGATGGCGTACAACTTATGGGTCTTTCATTTGCTGATGTAGCACAACTTGAAATAAGAAGAAATAATTGCAAAAATCCATTAATAATTGGATCGTAGAATGTACAAAGTATGAAAATCCAAAACCCACTGACAACAAGTTGATTCTGACTCATATTGAAGTATGAATCTAGGAAGAACAGGAGGTTGTTAAGCATGAAATGGTCTACTATGCCAGGAAGACAAACTGAAGAGGCATGGAGTGGCATTTATTATCCAAAAGAACATTTAAAGACCTATTCTGAAATACAGTGCTGTCAGTGATAGGACAATATCCCTACACCTATAAACATTCACTCACTTACTTCCATCAAATTTATTTTGACTTGCAGTGACGCCCATTGAGTTTCTGAGGCAGTAAATCTTTACAGAAGTAGAGTGTCCCATCTTCCTTCTGGAGAGCTGGTGAGATCGAACTGCCAACCTTCTGGTTAGCAGTCAGATGCCATAGGCACTACACTACCAGATCTCCTACACCTATAAAGGAGGTCAGTTAATATTAATACAATTCAAATCTATGCATCAACCGCTAAAGGTAATGAAGAAACTGAAGATTTTTACCAAATTCTGTAGTCTGATATTGATCAAACATGCAATCAAGATGCTTGATAATTACTGATGATTAGAATGTGAAAGTCAGACATAAAGAAGTATTAGTAGTTGGCAAATATGACTTTGGTGATAGAAATGATGCCAGAGATAGAATTTCAAGACCAACAACTTATCCACAAAAATCCCTTTTTTTAACAACATAAATGGTGACTCTATATGTGAATCTTGCCAGAGGGAACACACAGAATAAAACAGAAGGCATCTGTGGAAAGAGGCAATTGAAAATACCAATATCGCCAGAACAAGGCCAGGGGCTGACTCTGGAACATACCATCAATTACCCAAAGGCAAGTTTAAGTGGAAGCTTAAATAAATAAAAACAAGTCCACAAGAGCCAACATATGACCTTGATTATATCCCACCTGAATTTTTAAGCCATGTGAAGAATAGATTTGACACATTGAATACTAATGATTGAAGAAAAAACAAGTTGTAGAATGACATCAAGAACATTATACATGAACAAAGAAAAAGGTCATTAAAAAAGAAGGAAAGAAAAAAAGACCAAAATGAATGTTTGAAGACTCTCTAAAACTTGCTCTAGAACAGAGAGTAGCTAAAGCTAGTAGAAGAAATTATGACTTAAAAAATCTGAATAGAGGTTTTCAAAAGTCACCTTGAGAGGACAAAGTAAAGTATTACAATGAAATGGGCAAACATCTGGAGTTAGAAAATCAAAAGGAAAAAATATGTTAATCATTTCTCAAGCTGAAAGAACAGAAAAAAAGGATCAAGCTTTCAGTTGCAATATTGATGGATTCTAATGGGAGCCTTGGTGGTGTGGTGCCTAAGGCATTTGATTGCTAACCAGAAGGCTGGAGGTTCAAACCCACAAGCCACTCCTCAGAAGGAAGGTTGAGCAATCTACTTCCGTAGTGATATGCCTTGGAAACCCAAAAAGGCGTCATTATGGGTTGAATCCAATTCGATGGCAGTGCATCGCATTTTGCATATGGACATAATATTGAATGATGCAGCAAGCATCAACAGAAGATGGAAGGAATTCACCGAGTCACTGTACCAAAAAATTAGTGCTTGACTTTCATTCATTTCAAGGAGGCAGCATATGATCAAGAACTGATAGTCTTGAAGGAAGAAGTAAAAATTGAACTGAAGGAATTGGCAAAAAAGTAAGCCTCCAAGAATTGATGGAATATTTGTTAAGATGTTTAAAAGGATGCAATGCTTGTTTATGCCAAGAAATTTGGAAGATATCTGCCTGGCCAATCAACTGGAGGAGATATATATATTTGCACACATTCCAAAGAAAGGTGATCCAACAGAATGAGGAAATAATTTAAGAATATCATGAATAGCACATGCTAGTAAAATACTGCTGAAAATAATTCAAATATAATAATAAAAATTCAAAAATGTTTGCAGCAGAACATGGACAGGATACTGCCAGGAATTCAAGCTGGATTCAGAAGAGGGTATGGAACAAGGGATATCATTTTTGGTATCTGATGGATCTTGTCTGAAAGCAGAGAATATCAGTAAGATGTTTACCTGTATTTTATCAACCATGCAAAAGGCATTTGACTCAGTGGATCATAATAAATTGGGATAACATTACAAATAATGGGAATTCCAGAACATTTAATTGTACTCATGAGGAACTTGTACTAACTGACAGGAAGTTCTTTGAGCAGTACGAGGAGACACTGCATAGTTTAAAATCAGGAAATATGCACGTGAAGGTTGCTTCTTTTCACCATACTTGTTCAATCCATATGCTAAGCAAATAATTGAAGAAGTTGGAGTATAAGAAGCAAAACACAGTATCAGGATTGGAGGAAGACTCATTAACAACCTGTGATATGAAGATGATACAACTTTTCTTACTCAAAGTGTAGAAGACTTAAAATTTACAGCCTCCAGTATGGATTATACCTCAGCATAAATAAAACAAAAACCCTTGCAACTGGACCAATAAGCAACATCATGACAAATGGAGAAAAGATTGAAATTATCAAGGATTTCATTTTACATGGATCCACATACCCATGAAGTAGCAGACAAGAAATCAAACAACACATTGTATTGGACAAATCTGCTGCAAGATACCTCTTTAAAGTGTTAAAGAGTAAAAAGTCACTTTGAGACTAAGGTGTGCCTGACCCAAACCAGGTTATTTTCAATTACCTCGTATGAAAGTTTGACAATGAATAAGGAAGACTGGGGAAGAATTGATGCATTTGAATTATGGTGTTGGTGAAGAATATTGAATGTACCATGGGCTGCCAGAAAAACAACAAAAAAAAATCTATCTTGAAAGAAGTGCTTTGTGTCTCATATTTTGGTCATGTTATCAGGTGGGATCAGTCCCTGGAGAAAGATATCATCCTCTGTAATGTAGAGGGTCAGCAAAAAAGAGGAAAGTCCTCAACGGGATGGCGCAACAGTGGGCTCAAGCATAGCTACAATTATGGGGATGGTGCAGGATTGGGCAGTGTTTAGCTCTGTTGTATAAAGGGTCACTAGTAGCTGTATCTGACTCAATGGCACCTAACAACAATAATAACAACAACAGACTTATGCTGACTAACAAACTTGTGCTGACTTCTGTGATAAATATTATCACCAATATTTTCTATTATCTTCTCTTAAGATCAAAACCTACTCAACCTCTCAAACATAAGAATGAGCCTGTGATTTGCTTTGACACAGTTAAATATACAGAAGTGATATATGTCATTTCCAGGGGGCAATCTTATTCCCTTGTTGGCCTAGAACATTCCAGGTGGTACATCTTCCATCAGCCTAGATCCTGTGATAGATACATCTCATGAACCAAAAAAAAAATGTGTTCTTTTAAGCCACCAAAATGTTTGCATTATTGATTAACAAAGAATAAACAAGTTTATACAAAGAAATGAAACTGTTATACTCTATTAACTAATGCAGCTACTTACTACTTTCACTTACTCTGCTTGCTGTGATAGAACTTTATGTAGATTACCTCATCTAATTCTAAAAACAGATTATGCACTATTTATCACGTATTAACTATGAAAAAGAGGCCCAGAAAGATCATAAAATTTACTCAAATTCATACAGCTATTAAATTGGAAAGTGAAAATTAAGTTGGAATTTTTAACTACATTTAAGCATTAGGCCCTAAGATTTTATTAATTCTACAATTACTAAGCACCTATTAAATACAACATATAGTTTTTAATGGGCCCTAAAGTCAGAATTTCTGTATTGTAAGCTCATTTCCCCACTTGTGACCTGTGTGACATTAAAAACATGATTTATTGTTGGTTTTCTCCTATGTAATATGGGGATAAAAATAGCACCTTCTTCACAGCGTTTTGGTAAGATGAAAAGCACTTACTGGAATGCCTGATGATAGAAAGCAGTCAAAATAAATTTAAATCTTAGTCTTAGAACTTATTTTATACCAGATATTGTAATAAACAATAGCAATGTGTGAATGGAAACTATTGTCCCATTTCTTGGGAACAGGCAGACAAATAATCAATATTTGCAAAGCATTATAGCACCATGTTGGCATAGTGCCTAAGGCATTTGACTGCTAACCAGAAGGCTGGTGGTTCAAACCCATCAGCCACTCCTTGGAAGGAAGATTGGGCAATCTACTTCCGTAGTGATACCACCTCAGCAACCCAAGGAGAGGTCGCCGTGAGTCAGATCCAACTCAATGGCAGTGAGTTTTTTTTTGTTTGTTTGTTTTTTTGTTTGTTTATAGCTCCAGGTAAGGAATTTATACAATATTTTTGGATGATCAAAGAGAGGAATTTAACTTATCTTGGTGTTATGATAGAAAAAATTAAAAATGTCTATTTTGTCATTTAAGTGTGAAATGCCTACTAGATATGAATGGATCTACCAATGACATAGATTTAGGAATTTGGAGCTCACTGGAAATGTCAGGTTCTGAGATATTAATTTGGAAGTCAGTGGTAATTAAATTAAACTCACACACACATGCACACACAATTGTATTAATTTCCTATATCTGATGTAACTAATCACAGACCAGGTAGCTAAAACAATAGATATTTATTTTCTCATGGTTCTGGTGGCCAAAAGTGCAAAATCAAGGTGATGAAAGGGCTGCACATCCCCCAGAGGTTCTGTTTATCATACTATCTTCTCTGTGTTTGTTTCTGTTTCAAAACTCCTTCTACCTCTCTCTTAAATGGATTCATATGATTGCATTTAAGGCTCACTGGCTAATCCAGGATATGTGATTTCTCACAAAAACTTTAATCACATCTTTTTGCCATGCAAAGTTATGTTCACTCTTTTATCACATAAGGTGATAGTCACAGATTTCAGGGATTAGGATCTAATCATATGTTTGGGTCCAGAATTTGGTCCACTGAAGTCTCCCTCTGGCCCACAAGGATTCATGACCATCTCATTTACAAAATGCTTTCACCAATTCCAACATCCCTGATGGTTTCAATGTATTATGGAATCAACTCAAGTCCAAAATCTTAAGCTTAAAAGTCCAAAATTTCATCAAATAAATCATCTAAAATAGATATGCATGAGACTCTTGGTATGATCCATACCATAAACCATTGCTTCCAATTCAACTCCAACTCACAGTGACACTATAGTCCAGTACAGAACTTCCCTGTAGGGTTTCTAAGCCTGTAGTATTTATGGAAGCAGACTGAAACATCTTTCTCCCACAAAGTGGCCGATGGGTTCAAGCCACTGACCTTTTAGTTAGCAGCCAAATGCCTCAACCCCTGTTCCATGAAGAATCCTTGGTATAATCCATGCTGGGTGTTCTGGTTACCTAGTGTGCTCCGACAAGAATATATACCACAAATGGGATGGCCTTAACAAACAGGAGTTTTTTCTTACAATTTGGAGGCTTTAAGTCCAAGTTCAAAGTGCCAGGCTCTAGGGGCTGGGTGAAAGCCCCTCAACCCTGGAATCCAGCTCTGCCTCCAACTCCCGGCCCACTGGAGCTAGAGGTGTTTCTCCACTCAGACAGCTGCTGGCTGCTGAGGTTGAGAAGCCCCAAGGTTGACAAGTAAAAAGGCACAGTCCCAATGTTGCCAAACTACACAGCAGGCCATTAAATTAAATCCATTATAAGTCCCAGGGTCAGCAGAGCATGGCAGGCTGTTGAGCAACGACATGGCTACATGCAGGGTCCAAGCATGCTATAGGCTAGAGACCATTCTCAAGGCTTCTCCTTATATACAGGAAGCAGACTATATTCCAAAGGCAGCTACTCAACTGTTTATGGTAGATCCCACCATGGAGTTGATTGCCAGTTTCATCATGAGGAATAACTACCCATGCTGCCCAGCCACTCAACCAGGCCCAACCACTCAACCAGGCCCAGCCAAGTTGACACAGAGACATAACCACCACACCGGGGCAAAGTTCTTTCCCATTTTGGGGCCTGTGAAACTAGAAAACTGGTTATCACCTTCCAGAATAAAATAATGGGCCACTGTTATATAAATGAGTTAAAAATGGCCTTCATGTGTTGGTCCCAACTTGTTTATTTCTTCATTGCAAGTTGAGATCTATTAGTCCAAGAACGCTTACAGGTACCAAATTTGAATTTCTACATAGTCAATTGTTTTAAAAATAGCACAGACAAGCACATTTTTAGCCAGTGTCTTCTAATTTTACATGCCCTGGGAAATTGCATGTACTGTTTGCAAGCTGGTGGCGTCGTATCTAAGGCATTTGACTACTAACCAGAAGGCTTGACAGGTCAAACCCACCAACCACTACTCAGAAGAAAGGTTGAACAATCTACTTCTGTGATACCTCCTCGGAAAACCAAGGAGGGGTTGCTATGAGTTGGATCTGACTGGAGGGTGGTGATTTTTTTTTTTTTTTTTTTTAATCTGCAAGCTCTAGATAAGGTAAAATCTGTATAACAAAGACTATCATTTTGGCTGCAGAAGACCATCATATAAGGTGCATGTAAGCCCTTCATCTTCTCCTTTTGTCCGTTAATTTCTTCAGGCCTTCTCTTTCTGCATCACTTGCCTCCCTCTGGAAGATATCCTGCTGTAGAGGACCACCTCTTGCATGCAGCTGCCAAAGAATTGCCCCAAATAAATAGCATAATATGCAATCGTATCTCCTGGCCATATTTTTTTTTTGATTACATTCTTTGAGTTGTACAAAAAACAAAACAAAACAAAATATCAGGAAGTTAAACAAGTTATTGAGCTCTTTGGAGGAATTAGGAATTTATTCTCAGAAAATTGGAAATCAAGGAAGGATTATAAAAAGGGCTTAACTTGATTTGATTAGGGGTTTTTTTTTAGCAGCTTTACTGAGATATTATTTACGTTACATATAGTTCACCCATTTAAAGTGTATAATTCGATTATTAAGTGTAAAATGTAGTTTTGCAGACGTCACCTTAATGTTATTTTAGAACATTTTCATCATTCACAAAAGAAACTTGGTATCCATTACATGTCACTTCCCATATCTACATTCCATTCCTTTCCCCATCACCCCAATACTTCCACTGCCTTAGGAAACCACTAATCTACAGATTTGGTTATTCTGGACACTAAATATAAGTGGAATCACATTTTGTGGTCGTTTGTGACTGACTTCTTTCACTTTACATAATATTTTCAAGTAAATAAAAAAAAAAATGTATGTTGTAGCATAAGCACTCCATTCCTTTTTATGGCTGAATGCTATCCTGTTATGTATGTGTAGATAAACCACATTTTGCCTATCTCTACCACAGTTGATTAACTTTTTGTCTATTATGAAAATAACTTCTATGAATACTCATATATACATTTTTCATGTGGACATATACTTTCATTTCTCTTGGGTAAATATCTAGAGGTTGAATTTCTATGTTATATGGTAATTTTATGTTTAGCATTTTGAGGAAATCTACTTGGGCTGGTGGAGGTCTTCCAAGAGCTCTTCTCCATTTATATATCTGGTGTCAGAAGTGCTTTCTGACCTCTCTCTCCCCATAGGTTACCTGTATTTCCATATGGCTTAAGCTTCTCACCACATGATACTTTACTGGTAGTTACATTTTTTATATGACTGCTGGCTTTAAGAGTCAGGAAACAAAAACCTTTGGATTAAAGCAGTGTCACATTCACCATATACTATGGGTCAAACTAGTCACAGTGCCTCTCAGATTCAAGTGAGTAGATAAACAGATTTTTAATTCTAGATGGAGATGTGGTAAAGTTGCATTGCAGAAGTTATAAGACATAAGTTATGTTGATGAGGCTATCTTCAAATAATAGAATCTGCCACAGTGGGACATTTAGGAGGCATTGTGAAAATCCAGAGTAAAGATAATCAGAGCTTAGATTAGGGCGTTAGTGGTGAAAATGAAGACAGACAGAGAGATCCAGAATATGTTTTAGATATAGGACTTATAGATGAAATAATAGATTCAGGAGAAGGAAAATGAAAGTAAGGGAAGAATAAGAACAAAATCTTAAGTTTAATGCTTGGACAGTTGTGGTCACTGGTACAGTTTTCAGTATACCAGGTAATTACCAGGGCATCAATTTTTATTTAGCTTGATTTTACTGATGTTTGTGTGTGTGTGTGTGTGTGTGTGTAAGTCAAGGGCTTGATATTTTTGGTATTCAGTATAAAGTGGCTTTTACATAACAAAGGAAAATCTCACATAGGCATTTGAACACGTGAGTTTAATGTTAAGAAAGAAGATAACAGGAGTCATAAATTTGGTATTGTGCCAGTCCTTGGCCTGTTTTTTCTCAGCTACATTCTGCACACTTCTGTTCTGTTCTGCATCACATGTGCACTAACCCCAATGTGCCATGCCTCACATAGAGTTTGGCCAGCGGAGACACTGATGGGAAATTGAAAGGAAGAAGAATGGAGAAGAAAGGACATTTCTTTCCCTTGACATTTACCTTGAGTAATCTCTCTAGCAGTGCCTGAATATCTGCTGTTGTTTCAGCTCTCACCCAACAGGCTGTGATTATAGTTTCCATGTGGTGAACCTTGGGTCTGATATCTGATCATTTTATCTCTATTTTTGATTCTCTACTCTAAGCCTCTAGGTGTTGGTGACGGATGGATTACCTCATTGTCTCTCTCTCTCTCTCTCTCTCTCTTTTTTTCCCAGCTCTTCTTATCACTTATGCTCCAATTGCCTCTGTTAAAACCCCCCTTTATTATTTTTTTTTAATACCTAGTGATTTCTGTTTTTCAAGTTACACTCTGATTAATAGTTTTCAACATATGTATGTTACTTAAAGTCATTAGAAGGAATATCATTAACTACATTCTGTCTTCCACTAGCAAAATAACTCAAGTAGGGTAGGTCCCCTCCCCCCAAGTTTTGTTCAACAATTTGTTCCCAGGGCCCAGAACACTACTTAAGATATATGAGGATTCAATAAGTGTTTGTGGAATTAATTAATTAGCTAAAGGAACCATGTTGCTGTTATGTGCCAACGAGTCATCTCCTACTCATAGTGACCTGTGTACAATGGAATGAAACACTGCCTGGTTCTGTGCTAACCTCATGATCCGTACTGTACCTGAGCCCATCACTACAGTCACTGTGTCAATCCATCCTGAGGGCTTTTCTCTTTTTTATTGACCTGCCACTTTACCAACTGTGGCATCCTTCTCCAGAGAATGGTCCCTTCTAACAACATGACCAAAGTAGGTGAGATGAAGTCTGGCCATTCTCTCCTCCAAGGAGCATTCTGGCTGCACTTCCTCCAGGACAGACCTGTTCTTTTAGTGGTCCATGGTACTTTCAGCATTCTTCGCGGACACCACAGCTCAAAAGCTTTTTCTTTGGTCTTCCTTATTCGTTGTCCAGCTCTCACATGCATATTAGGTGATTGAAAATACCATGGCTTGTGTCAGGTGCACCTTAGTTCTCAAAGAGACATATTTGTTTTTCAGCACTTGAAAGAGGTCCTTTGAAGCAACTTGCCTAGTGCTATATGACCTCTGATATCCTGATTGCTGCTTCCATTGATGTCAATTGTAGAACCAAGTAATGTGAAGTCTTTGACAATTTCAATCTTTTCTTCATTTATTATAATATTG
>NW_006921970.1:1963520-1964623 GCF_000298275.1 Orycteropus afer afer | reverse complement strand
CAATTCAAGAAACATGCTCAGTCTCTCTCAGCCCATCGTCTCTCAGCCGATAGTCTCTCTCAGTCTCTCTCCCACCAATGTGTGTCTCTTGGTGTCTCTCTCCCAGCAGTGCCTGTCTCTCAGTAGCATGTGTCTTTCATGTCTCTCTCTCAGCAATGCATATCTCTCACATTTCCCAGCTGGAAGTGAGAGATTCCTTCTGTCTCTAGGAGGGTTCCTTTTGAGCCTGGCAGAGTGACAAAACTAACCAATTCCAACATCAGAATTGTATACACCTGAGGAAGAATGAACTTCCCAGAAAATTCCTTCATGCTGCTCCCAATAGAAATACCCCTGGTGGATAACTTTAACAATCAGGGGTACTCAGTTGCTCATAACAAATTCCACCATGGAGTTTACAAAGACTTATGGCTAGAAAAGCCACACTATATAATTTACTACACTGCAGTTAGAAAACACATAATTTCATGATTAAAAGCAGAAATGTCACTTTAATTAAGGTGCACCTGAATCAAGCTATAATATTCTCAATTTCTTCCATATACAATGACAAAGGAAGGAAAAAGCAGATTGGTACAGATATTGAATATCCCGTGGACATCCAAAAAAAAAAAAAAAAAAATCAGTATTAGAAGAAATACACGCACTTTGCAATCTAAAATAGCAAAACTTTGGCTCACTTATTTTGAATAAGTCATTAGAAAATACCCAACATTAGAAAAGGACAACATGTTTGGTAAAGTAGAGGGTCAATGAAAATGACAGAAACTCTTAGTGAGATGGATCGATGTAATAACCATAACAGTGGTCTCCAACATACCAAATATCATGAAAACAGTATAAGAAGAGGCAACATTTCATTCTGTTGTGCATCTGGTTGCCATGGGACTAAACAAACTTGACAGCAGCTAACAACAGAAACGCCTTGAAAAAATATTGATAAGTCAATCTTGACATTTTGATGTTCAAAATGAATATGAAATGAGCTATATAAAGATGATACAATTTTCTTTTCACTAATAAATGTATAGGAGATCTGGTAGCATAGTGCCTAAGACATTTGACTACCAACCAGGTTGGTGGTTCAAATCCAACAGTCACTC
>NW_006921970.1:1961096-1962805 GCF_000298275.1 Orycteropus afer afer | reverse complement strand
GTTGCCCAGTCCAGCATCCATTGTTTTGAGTATTGAGTCATCCATCTCAGGAAGCGAGCTTCTCAAAACCCATTGTCTTCTAAAGCCTACTTTCTCATTTGAAAAAAAAAAAATTAATAAGTAGAAGTGTTCCATAAATTCTACTAGTCATTTGGAAGAGAAAATTTCCAATATGACTTAGTAAGTTCTGTTCAGTAGAACTTCTATCTTAAAAATCCATATTGAGCAGCAAAGAGTTAACATAGATTATTTATTGCAGAATTTTTAAGGTAGTAGATGACCCCATGAGAAGTTATTACAAAAATCTTCTTAAGTGTTTAGGTTTTGAACAAAATAGCAGTATTCCATTAACAAGTTCTTTGGTTGGCAAGCGAAAATTTAAAATGTCTTCATTGAACTGAAACAAATTAGAGCAAAGCAGACTCATTAATTTAGTAGCCTACCATTTGTTTCAGAGATTTTCAGTAATTTTCTTCACTTATTCTCTTCAATTATAAAATTTAAGAAGCATTCACTCAACTGATGCATAGTAATTTTATTCTTTTGTTCCTATCTCAGAAACTCAGGAAAAAATTCAATCTGGTAAAATAATAAATTTACTGCATACTAAATTAAATGATACCACAAGCACATAACATCTTATCCTAAATATGTCTTTATTATAGTATTGAGGCAATTTTAGTATGAAATTAAAAGCATCTATGAAATTCTTTATACAAATATGCCTTAAAGTTAAAACTAATTTAGATAGGAATATTAAAGTAAGAATTGGATTTATCGAGAGTAAATATGTTCACCTGTACCACAATGTTCTGAGAGATAAAAATGTTCAAAGGATATAAATCATGCAGAGATAGACTTTAATAATTTATGTTTCCTTTTTCTTAATTAAAAAAATGAAAGAAAGTAAATGTTTTGTATGTATTTTCTAGGAAGGCAAATGTTATTTATATGAGTTCAAGTCTGTGAATGTGGCCCTAACACCAGAAAAATGCTTAATTTCAATTACAAACAATTTACACAACAACAATGGTATTATTAATGCATTTTGATTAATTAAAATGCTTTTAGGAAAATATGTAGCAGTATTGGCAGTGGAAATTTTTAAATTCTAACAAACTTTTCTGACTTTTTCTGATTGATACACCTTTTTTTTTTTTTAAATCAGCTTGTACTGTTTTTATATTAAAGATTTCTTTTATTAAGATGTAAGTAACACATAGTCAAGTAGGTAATGTTTAAAATATTGAAAAGATACCCTCTGTGACAACAACAACAACAAAATTTAAGATGTAGAAAATAATCTAGAAAGCAATTTGTATTATATTAATTCCAAATGGTGAAGCACAGAACAAATTGACACTTCATTGTTTAGAGAAAACACAAATCATATTTGAGGCCAAATCTAAAGATGGTAAAGGATATATGTACGTATCCTGTAGCATAGTTAGATTTCTGCAGAGCAATATTTTATTAATTTATGTCTGGACATTAAACAAAATAATAAAACTTTAGGAAACAAACTGTTTGTTGGTTGTTAGCATATCAGATGTACATTATTAAAAACAGTAGGAACAAGGGGAGAGATGAGAGGAATGGTACAGGCTTTTCTGTTCCTTGTGTGAGAGTTTATTTGAGAAGAAAGGAGAAGCACAGCAATGTAACTTTACCTGATAAAGGCCTAGCTTTCCTCTCTGAAAATAAAGCTT
>NW_006921970.1:1959775-1960341 GCF_000298275.1 Orycteropus afer afer | reverse complement strand
ACCTTCCTCCTTATCAAGCATGCCATCTTTCTCCAGGGAATGGTCCCTTCTGACAACATGACCAAAGTATATAAGACGAAGTCTGGCCATTCTTGCTTCTAAGGAGCATTCCAGCTGCACTTTTTCCAGAACAGATTTGTTAGTTTTTTTTAGCAGTCCATGGTACTTTCAGCATTTTTCGTCAACACCACAATAAGTTTTGAGTTGTCAAAAGCACCAATTTTTCTTCAGTCTTCCTTATTCATTGTTCAGCTCTCACGTGCATATGACGCAATTGAAAATACCATGGCTTTTGTCAGGTACACCACAGTCCTCAAGGAGATATTTTCTTGTCAGCACTTGAAAGAGGTCTTCGGCAGCTGATTCGCCCAGTGCTATATGTTATCTGACTGCTGCTACCATTGGTGTCGATTATAGAACCAATCAATGTAAAGTCTCTGACAACTTCAATCTTTTCTCCATTCATCATGACACTGCTTATTGGTCCAGTTATAAGGATTTTTGTTTCCTTTATATTGAGATGTAATCCATACTACAGACTGTATTCTTCAACCTTCATTAGTAAG
>NW_006921970.1:1931238-1948144 GCF_000298275.1 Orycteropus afer afer | reverse complement strand
GGTGGCTGCAACGATGGGCTCAAGTATAGCAGGGATTGTGGGGCTGGCGTGGGATCGGGCAGTGTTTAGTTCTGCTGTGCATGGGGTTGCTGAGTCGGAAAGGACTCGATGGCACTTAACAACAAACAACAAGAACATCACCTCTTGCCACTGGTGCAGTCTGATTCCTGCATATTCCGTCAGGTGACATCCCCGTGTATAACCACATTTTGTGTTATTGAAAATATATTTGCAATTAATAAGTCATTCATCTTGCAAAATTCTATCATGTGATCTCCAGCATTATTTTTGTAAGCAATGCCAAATTTTCCAACTATTGGTGATTCTTCTTTGTTTCCAACTTTTGCATCCAATCACCAGTGATAATTATCACATTCTGATTGCACATTTGGTCAATTTCAGACTGCAGAAGTTGATAAAAATCTTTAATTTCCTCATCTTTTGCTTTGGTGTTTAGTGCATAAATTTTAACAATAGTTGCATTAACTGGTCTTCCTCCTAGGTGTATGGATATTATCCTATCATTGACAGCATTGTACTTCAGGACATAAAGGTGATCCCACATTATGTGGAGATTATCCAAAAATATCATTAATATTGCACGCATGTAAAATCTTAGTGAAGATAATTCAAAAATGTTTGCAGCAGTATATTGACAGGGAACTTCCAGAGGTGCAAGCTGGATTCAGAGAGGGGAATAAGGGATATCATTGTGAATGTCAGGTGTATCTTGGCTCAAAGCAAAGAATACTAGAAAGATGTTTACTTGTGTTTTACTGACTATTCAAAAGCATTTGATTGTGTGGATCATAACAAATGGTGGATAACATTGAGAAGAATGGAAATTCCAGAACACTTATTTGTACTCAGGAGGTTGTCATTTGAACAGAACAAGGTGACACTGCATGGTTTAAAATCAAAAAGGGAGCATGTCTGAGTTGCATGCTTTCACCATACTTATTCAATGTACATGCTGAGCAAATAATCCAAGAAACTGGACTATATAAAGAAGAAAGTAGTATCAAGATTGGATAAAGAATAACTAACAATCTGTGATATGTTGATGACACAACTTTGCTTGCTGAAAGTGAAGATGCCTTGAAGTACTTACTAATGAAGATTGAAAAATACAGTCTGCAGTATGGATTACATATCAATGTAAAGAAAACAAAAATCCTCACAACTGGTCTTATAAGTAGCATCATGATAAATGGAGAAAATATTGAATTTGTCAAAGTCTCCACATTGTTGGTTCTACAATCGGCGCCAATGGAAGCAGCAGTCAGGACATCAGACAACACATAGCACCGGGTAAGTTGGCTGCAAAAGATCTCCTTCAAATGCTGAGGAGCAAAGATGTCTCCTTGAGGACTAAGGTGATCCTGACACAGGCCATGATAATTTCAATTGCCCCATATGCATGTGAGAGCTGGACAATGAATAAGGAAGACCAAAGAAGAATGAATGCTTTTGAATTGTAGTGCTTGTGAAGAATGCTGAAAGTACTATGAATTACTAAAAGAACTAACAAATCTGTCCTGGAGGAAGTGCAGCCAGAATGCTCCTTGGAAGAGAGAATGGCCAGACTTTGTCTCACCTACTTTGGTCATGTTATCAGAAGGGCCCATTCCCTGGAGAAGGATGTCATGCTGGGTGAGGTGGAAGGTCTACGAAAGAGGAGAATGCCCTCAAAGAGTTGGATTGACACAGTGGCTGCTGCACTGAGCTCAAGGATAGCAGGGATCATGGAGCTGGTGCGGGATTGGGTGGTGTTTTGTTCTTCTGTGCAGAGGGTCGCTATGAGTTGAAGATGACTCGACAGCACCTACCAACAACAACAACCAACACATCAACAACAAAAAGATTAACAATCCAATTAAAAATGGGCAGAAAACATGAATAGACAATTCACTAAAGAGGATATTCAGGCGACCAACAAAAACATGGAATGTTCATGATTTTGACAATTGATTATTGTCAATTGGCAAATGAGTAGAACTGCAAACCCAAAAAAGGGAAATAAAATTGTGTAGTTACAGAATTTTAAAATGGTGAAGAAGTGAAGACAATTGCAAGATAGAATGGATTTTTCTAAAGTTGGGAAGAAAATTATAAATCACAGGGTAATCTCAAGGAAATATGATAAAGTTCCATATCACAATAAAAAAAACAGGACAAGCAAAAATATTTAGCAAATACTAAAATGATAGCAATGAAGGAAGTGATAACATGATTCATAAAGAAAAAGAGTTCAGCACAGAAAAATTATATGGAACAAAGAAATCAGTAACACCATGAATGAATACATAAGAAAATGACAGTAACCTATTCATACTTGTCAATAATTTCACTGAATGTCAATGGATTAAATGCACCACTCAAGAAATGGAAAGTTGTAGACTGGATAAGAAAACATAACTCATCAATTTGCTGTCTACAATAGACACACCTTAGAGACAAAGACACAAATAGACTAAAAAGCAAAGGTTGGAAAAAGATATATAACTAATGGCAACCATAAAAGAGCAGGAGTGGCAATATTAATTTATGGTAAAATTGACTTTAAAACAAAAACCACCATAAGAGACAAGGAAGGACATTATATAATGATTAAAGTATCAGTTGAACAAGAGGACATAACCGTAATAAATATCTGTGCACCCAATGAAAGAACCCCAAAATACATAAATCAAACTTTCAACAGAATTGAAAAGACAAATAGATGACTCCGCAGTCATAATAGGAGGCCTTCATATGCCACTTTCAATGAAAAAAGAACTGTAAATAAACTCAACAAAGATGCTGAAGAACTAAACAATATAATCCACCAATGTGACTTTAAACACATCTCCAGAACACTTCACCCAACAAGAGTACATTATACATTCTTTCCCAGCAAACATGGAATGTTCTCCATGAGAGATCATATGTTAGGCCACAAAGCAAGCCTTAATAAATTTAAAAACATTGAAACACTGCAAAGTATCTTCTCAGATCACAATGCTGTAAAATTAGAAATTAACAATAGGAAGATCAACGGAAAAAGAGCAAACACATGGAAACTGAATAATACCCTCCTTGAAAATGACTGGGTAATAAAAGAAATAAAAAATGAAATTAAAAAAATTCCTTAAATCAAACAAGAATGAAAGCATAACATACCAAAATCGTTGGAACAAACAATAATCCTAAAAAACCCATTGTTGAGGTGATTCTAACTCATAGTGACCGTATAGGACAGAATAGAACTGCCCCCATGGGGTTACCAAGGCTTTAAATGTTTGTCTGAGCAGATTGCTACATTTTTCTCCCTCAGAGCAGCTGATAGGTTTGAAACACCAACCTTTAGGTAAGCAGCCAGGAGCTTAACTGCACAGCCAGGTGTTTAAGTTAAGATAAAAAGATAAACAAATATTAAAGTTCTTAAATACCTTGGCATTTTTTCAGTAGCAAAATTAATTAAAAACAGTATTTGTCATCCAAAAGTGTTGTCTATTGAAGAAAATATTTTTGAGGCTATTTTACCAGTTACTATTAGGAGAAGACATTATTTACCAAAATGTTTGTCATACGTATATATACAATGTCTACAATTATGAAAATTAACATCTCAGAAATATGAAATGTACTAGTAAAATTAAATAGGGATGGAAGATTGTCTCATTTATAAAAGTACTTTCCTATAATAAAAACATTAGGGGATAACTTTTGAAAGATAAAAACAAATGGTACTTGCATTAAACCTGATTTAACATTAGGTATAGACCAGGATTAGGGTCATGCCCTCTCTTTGTCACCAGCATATTCTTCAAAAACTCACTCAGGGTGCACCATTTAACTAGGAGTTCAGCTGCAAGTAATTTAACTTTTGTGAGTAAAAATAGCTTAACTCCTAAGAACAATTTTTGTTTTTCCAAGCAGGGGTCTGGAAATAGAGGAAGCTCTGGTTCTTTCTTTCCTTATTCTTTGCAGAGATTTTGTCTTTATGGCTTGTTGTCTCATGGCTGCTTTAACCCCAGGCATCACAATCATGATGAATGCACAAAGAATAAGAAAGGGGTATTAACAAATTTTGAATAAACTCTCAGCTTATTTCCCTTGTATCATGTTTGACCAAAACTGAATCACATCACCAGTCCTAGCTGCAAGGAAGCCTGAGAAAGCAACAAACTGTGAAAAGAAACATTCAAGTCTAGGCACATTGCAACACCGATCAAAATCAAGATCTGTTATTAAAGGAGACAAAGTATGTAGAGGAATAATCCAGTAATGACAGCATTATTTTTATTCAATTTTTACCTTTTCATTTATGAAAACGGAAATACAAATAGATATTTATGCATATAATATTTTTGACATGGTACTTTTATTTAGCAAAAATAAACATCTCCATCACCTTTGATGTTGTTATGTACCTTCCAGTAGGTTCTGATTCATAACAACCCTGTGAACAAAGGAAAGACTAGTACTGCACCATCTTCACAATCACTGCTATGTTTGAATCCATGGTTGCAGACTCTTTGTAAACCCATCTCACTGAGGGCTTTCTTTTTTCCTGCTGACCCTCTACTTTACCAAGCAAGTTGTTCTCCAGGGATTGCTCCTTCCTAATAACATTTACAAAGTACATGAGACAAAGTCTTGCTGTCCTGGCTTCTAAGAAGTCTTCTGGATGTACTTGTTCCAAGACATTTGTCCATTCTTCTGCATGTGCATGGTATATTCAGTATCCTTTGTGAACATCATAAATGAATTCAGAATTGATATGCATCATTCAAATGAATTAATTTTTCTTCATTTTTCCTTATTCACTGTCCAGCTTTCACATGCATGTGAGGCAATTGAAAATACCATGCCTTGGGTATAACACACGTTAGTCCTCAAAGTCACATCTTTGCTTTTTAACACTTTGAAGAAGTCTTTTGCCCCAGATATGCCCAATGCAATACCTCATTTGATTACTTGAGTGCTGCTTCCATGACTGTTGACTGTGGACCCAAATAAAATGAAATACAGGTATCTTTTCTCTGTTTGTCATGATGTTCATTATTGGTCCAGTTGAAATATGCAAAGACTTACTATAATTTGATTACAATATTTCTTCTTCTCAAGCCATTCTTGAAATCTTATGTCCTCCTGTTTGACTCACCATTTCTTTCATTCCCTTTAGCTACTCTACATTTAAGAGGAAACTTTAGAGTCTCTTAATAATCAAATTGGTCTTTTCCTCCTTTCCTGTCTTTCTAATGACTTTTTGCCTTCTTCATGTAAATATGGACCATTGAAAAGAATTTGGGATAAAACTAAATTTAAAAGCTGTAAGGTATTAAATATATCCATGAAAAGTTTAGTTTTATCTTCACAATACAATATAGATTTTATAGGTTTTATTTCAGAAGCTACAAGAACTAGGTCTAACACCTACATCAATTCCAAGATGCCTTTTGTGATACCATAAGACATTTTAATATCATTTTTTCTTTATACCCTATGTTGAATTTTGCCACCACAGAATGTAGCAATTAAATAATACAATTTGGTATTTCCCAAATAAATCAAATTGAGTTACTTTTCAAAATGAACAATTCATAATTCCATGATATAATTAAAGTGCTATTTTAAATTAATAATCCCATTTCAATATTTTTATTACTGATAACTTATCTTCAAAAAACAAATAGCAAAAAGATTTCTATTTCAAGATCTTAGTAAATTGCAAGAAAAACTTTTCCAAATGGTGCCTTTTAACTCACACAGGAAGACTACATCTAAAACATTCTCTGTATGCCCACCCTCTTTACCCCCATTATCACAAGAAAGAAAATAATTGGATATGAATAAGATGAAGAGTAAAAGGAGAAAAAGTTCATTGGAGAGAAAGCTATGCTTAATTCAGGAAAAACTACACAAAGATATCCAGTCAAGGAGTTGTAAACTATCTGAATGCAAGAAAACATCTACTATAGTTTTAAATTTACAGAGTGATAAGTATAGAATTAATTCTGTGATGCTGTTTACATTGTTTTCCCTCATGCAGGCCAGTACCTAAACCAACTGAGATGAAGGAGTTCCAATTCCCAAATTTTATGCTACTAGAAGACTTTAAAAAAATTACGACACCAAAAAATACAATGGTTGTTTGTTTTCAATCTCAGGAATTTATTTCTTATTTCAAAACAAATAGTCCAGTGTCATCTGTTTCCTCTTATTTTGTCTTCATTGGAGATGAAGAACACCTGGAAATGTAGTTGATATAACTGTGTTTGATATTCATGAAAGAATAGTAGTAATTTCCTTCATGTATTCTAAAAGGAAAATTCACTTTTTTTCCTACTATCATTCTGCATACATCCTGCTTTCTAACTTTTCACCATATCTGCTATTTCCAACTTTGGAGTTACACTCAACTCCATTCTATTAAGTAATGACTCTCAGAACCCAAGAGAGTATTTAAGAAATCACTAACAGAAAATAAAACTTCATCAAATATATCTGAATATTTAAAAAGTTTAGAAAAGAAAAGGAAGTTCTTGACATATGCAAGACAATTGAAAATCTTAACAAAAAGCAGTCTTGTTTTCCTTCCTGTATTTTGTTATTTCTAAAGGAAAATTGCACTTTCATACATTCTCCTGGAACTGTCCATTCTCCAAAGCATCAGCATATTAAAAACAAAAATGTGTGCACAGACATGCATAACACTGTCTCTCTCTTTTACACACACAAATTCTCAAATACGAAGACCTCATCTTGGGAATTCTTAAGTCAGAGAGTTGAATTTTCTAGGATTCTGAACTTGTGTTTTCCTTTGCACCTTCTCATGTAAACATCTATTTTACTTTTCTCGTTACCTTTGCTAATTTAGTAGATTTTATTCTGACAAATGTTCTTTTGTTTGTTTTAAGAACTCTTATTTCAATGCACTTTGAAAACCAAGGTGTGTGCCTGAACCAATCCATGGTATTTTCGATCGTCTCATATGCATGTGAAAGCTGGACAATGAATAAGAAAGACTGAAGAAAAATTGATCCATTTGAATTGTAGTCTCAGCAAAGAATATTGAAAATACATGGATTTCCAGAAGAATGAACAAATCTGTCTTGGAAGAAGTACAGCTGAAATGCCCCTTAGAAGTGAGAATGGCCAGACTTCCTCTTACATACTTCAGCAATGTTGTTAGAGAGATCAGTCCCTGAGAAAGGTATCTTGCTTGGTAAATTAGACAGTCCCTGAAAAAGGGGAAGATTTTCAATGAGATGGATTGACACAGTGGCTGCAACAATAGGCTTAACCATTGCAAGGATTATGAGAATGGCACAGAACTGTTGTACACAGGGTTGCTATGAGTTGTAAACAGCACTTAACAACAAGTTTAAACAGAGAACAAGAATTTATGGAAAATTCTGAAGGGTTGACCCATCCTTCTCCTTTGCTTTGTTGGGAAGCCATCAGTGATTTTTAAAAGTTGTCTTTTTCTGCAAGTGATTTCTCTGTAATCCTTGTTGCATTATCACTTGCCATGTGGCAAAATTTGTCGCCTTAAAACACTGGGCTGCCTGAGGGCACAGCCCCAGCACATTACATTTTGAGGATGCATCTGATACAATTAGGTGACTACATATACCTAAGTATTTGCAGTCTTCATGTATGTGGTTGGTATAAAGTATGTTTGCTGACAATTTCTGGCATTTGTTAAGATACAGGAATACTGCATAGAATTTGTTTGCTATGTTGTAGTTTATTTCCTTCCCAACATCAAAGCACCCATATAATAAACCAAACCAAACCAAACTCACTGCCATAGAGTCTATTCTGACCCATAGTGACCCCCTTTGGGTTTCCAAGGCTGTAAATCTTTATGGAAGTAAATTGCCAAATCTTTTTTCCATGGAGTGGCTGGTGAGTTTGAACCACCAACGTTCTGGTTAGCACCCAAATGCCTTAGGCACTATGCCACCAGAGCTCCTTGACCATATAATAGCACTGTCTTATATTTATATAGTGCTCTATATAATTTCACAAAGTGTTATCATCTACTTTGGTAATCTTTGAGGTTGAAGACTGGGTGGAAGACTATGAGGAAGACTGGGTGCATACCAGAATAAAGGATTAACCTGAGATGAAACTGAAGTTAAAAGAGGTAAACTACCTAAACAATGCATACATAATTTTATTCCTTGACCTCACTTCCTATTAAATATGAGCTGCCTGACAGCATTTTTTTTCCTCTTGCTTTGTTTATTTTTCTATGTTCAATTGGTTAGCAGCCAAATGCCTTATTATCTATATCACCAGAACTCCTTAATGACTAGACTGTTGTTGTTGTATATGCTGTGGAGTTGACCCCACTCATTATCTATCCCTCCTTGGATTTCCCAGGCAGTATCACTACGGAAGTAGATTGCCCAACCTTCCTTCCAAGGAGTGGTTGGTGGAATGACTAGACTAGTGACTTGCAAAGAGTGTGTGTTCAAGAAATAAAGTGTGAAGTTAAGTGTCCCCCAACATAAATAGTCTTTATCTTTAACTTATCTTATGCAAAAGATGTTCATTTTTTTGTAATAACATATCTAAATTGATTTGATACTACTGGGATACTTTCTCAATCATAGTTCATAGAAAAAATATTTATTAATAGACTTCTGTTTAATAGTTCTATTGTTGTTTTTCTCTTCAGGTTCAAAGTCATTTATGGGAATTGAACAATATGATCATCTAGTTATGATTTAAAGAACAAATCTGGCATTTGAGACCCACCAGCCACTCCTGGGAAGGAAGATTGGGCAATCTACTTCCACAGTGATACAACCTTGGAAACCCAAGGAGCGGTCGCTATGAGTCGGATCTGACTCCACGGCAGTGAGGTTTTTTTTTTAGTTCTGATTTCCCAATCTTAAGATATAAATCTTTAGTTGCCATAATTTCAAATAGAATGCCTAAAGACCATTGAAAAGATGAAGAAAGTCATGAGTGATTGCAAAACTTTTAAAGGTTATTTTAGGTTTTATATACAAAAGATATGTTTTAGCTTTTGGAAGATGTACTTTCTCATGCCAAAATGATATCCAGTGATCAATAATGACTCTCCATGTTTTGTTGTTGTTATTTTGGTCCCCTGTGTTTCATACTGTGTTTTGCAAATAATTGTATCAGCTTATGGGAGGATAGTTTAGAGACCTAAAACTTTATATAAGCCAAAACCATTTGAGCAGAGAACAGGTAAACAACGGTCAAGTGTATATCAACATGCGCTAATGTAGGATTCAAGGCAGATAAATCTGAAACTACTAGTGCAATCTGCCACTGAAGTCATTACATAGTAAACACATATGTCAAACTTACTATTTATCATGCATATGTGTTGCTGTAGCATTTTTTCTCTTTTGTGTGTGTGTGTGTGTTGGTGTGGAAATAATATATTATTCTGACTAAAAACTACTGTTGGAGTAATAAAATAATTTTCAGCTCACTCAAAATGTATATTTGAGTTATTTGCCTACCAATTAAAGACGGAGTAGTTTGTGATTTGACCTTTTTCACTTCTTGAATAAATTGGACATATTTGAAATAATTTATCTAGAAAAGAAATGATAGTGCAAAAAGTTACATTTGTGCAACACTGTGGTCAGTCTAGTAACATTTCTAGTAAGCTAATTCAAAACAATGTATATGTAAAAAAAATGTGTATGTGTGTTTGTGGTATGTACTTACATTTGTGTGTACATATGTGTATGTGTACTTGTGTGTGGTATGTGTGCAAATTGGCATATATGTATTTATGTAGGTATGTTAATGTCAACCTTGTGAAAATTTGCATCTTTTAAATGATGAAGGCTTGATTTTTATACCAATATGTAGTTCTCCATTTACGTGTTTCATATGCCCTTTTTTTTTTTTTCACTCCATCTTTCAGCAAGTACTGTATGTATGCATCTTCTGAGAAAATGTTTTGGCTCACCCGAAACATGTAAAACTATTTTCTGTGAAGCAAGTTCTTTCCACCATTATATATTTATTAGGGAAAAGGATGAAAATTCATATGCTTACAAGAGCCAGTTTTCACAAGTTTTTGAATCAAATAGGACAGGACAGCATGATGAAAGAGGTTCTGCCCTGACCAACTTATATCTATATATCCATATATCAGTATAATTATGTTTAAGTGTATATCAAATGACATATTGCATTGGAAAAGTCTGCTGCAAAATACCTCCTTAAAGTGTGAAATAGCAAAGATATCACTTTGATGACTAATATGCACCCACCCTAAGCCATGGTGCTTTCAATTGCCATATATGAACGAGAAAGGTGGACAATGAAAAATGAAGATAGAAGAATTGACACACTTGAGTTGTGATATTGGTGAAGAATATTTAAGTTTTGGTTAGCTAGTGCTGCTCTAACAGAATATACCACAAATGGATGGTTTTAACAACTGAGTTTATTCTCTTACAGTTTTGGAGGTTAGATGTCCTAGTTCCAGGTGCCAGGCTCAAGGGGCTGTGTGAAGGCCCCTCGACCTCGGGATTCAGCTCTGCCTCTGGCTCCTGGCCCACTGAAACTAGAGGCATCTCTTCACTCATGCTGCTGAGGCTGACAAACCCAAAGTCGACAAATGAAAAGGCACAGTTCCAATATTACCCAACCACATGGCAGGCCATTAATTCAAGTTCATTAAAAGTCCCAAGATCAGCAGGGCAAAATAGTAGGCTGCTGAACAATGACCTGGCTACATGCTGGGTTCAAGCATGCCATCAGCTGGAGACCTTCCTCAAAGTTGCTTCTTACATACCGGAAGCAGCCCACATCCCTAAGGCAGCTACTCAGATGCTCCGTAGATTCCTCCATGGAGTTAATTACCAAGCTCACCAGGGGGAATAACTACATCTAGTTGCCCAGCCACTCACCAAGGCCCAGCCAAGTTAACATACAACCTTCACTGTAGCATTGAAAATATATATTGTGGACTGCCAGAAGTGAAATCAAATCAGTTTTGTAGGAAGAATGTTCCTTTAGAAGCAAAGATGGTGAGACTTTCTTACTTTGCAGAAGTCAATAAAAAAGATTAATCACCAGAAAAGGACATCATACTGGGTAAAACAGAGGATCAGTGAAAATGAGGGAAACCCTAAAGAGCTGGATTGACACAATAGCTGCAAAAATGGGCTCTAATATACAAACAGTTAGGAAGAAGCACAGGATCAGACAACGTTTTACCCTGTTATATGCAAGCTTTCCCTGAGTCAGAGTAAACTCTAGCAACTAACAATAACAACATATCTATATCATCATGTATATCTATGTATAGATTTATTTGTGGGTACATTTATAGCTGTGCCTCTATCTCTATTTTTCTATCTATCTATCTATCTATCTGTCTATCATTTGAACTCTTCAGCTCTGGGACAGACACAAGCCAGCCAGGCCTACGTCACACAACAACTTTTCTGCAGAACTGGGTAGAGAATACTGTTCTGCTTCTTGTGAACAGCCTTTACCAATGTGTTACATATAATCCAGGTTACTTACAAGTCAGGCTTTAAAATGCATGACATTGACTCAAATCCTTTGCATATAAGAACACTGAAGTAAAAATTTTGCTGAATTTTGTTGTTTTTAGTTTTGTTATTGGATTAATAATAGCTTCACAATTTATTCGATAGAGCAGCAGTAATGCAATTTGCATTCCACATTACTGGGGATGAAATAATTTTGATGACAATGGTAAGAACAGACATTAGCATTAAACAGCTAATTGAAAAACATCAAAGTAATAACCATTTTAACTAAATTTTGTATTTAGTGGTTGTTCTTTTCAACAAAAAAAAAGCTTTGTAGAATGAGACTATGTGGTGCAGGATGGAGGTGGTATTGGGGGGCTATGACATCTTTCCTATGGAGGAGCCAAATCATATTCAATCTCTGGTCCCAGCCAGTGGTTTAGGGTGGTACAGTGGCACATTTATTTTAAGCAATAAAACTTGACATTTTAAAGAGGCAAGGATACTTTTACAGAAATCCTTGAAATAACATTAAAGAAATAGTATTAGGAGTGAAATGACAAAGAGAGTGTTGATGGAGTAGTTTGATTGAGGTTCATTCAAAGTATTAGAGGAAGTTGTCATATTGTAACAAAGAAGAAAAGATTAAAGTGTATGTGACTATGGCAGAGTAGTAATATTAGATGGAAAGTTCTCCATTGTTTAATATGGATGTGAGCCACTGAAGTAGTCAATGGATTAACTTGTGATTTTTTCCTTAGTTGATCTCAAGCCAAGATTTCCAAATGAAGACCAGGAATTGGTTTGAGGACAAATAAAACACAACATTAGTATCTTTTCTTTTTCGTACTCTCTTTTGCAAGAGTGAACTTTAAATGATATGTTTTCCCCATAAAGGCTGAAATGCCCCAATAGCTCTTTAAAAATTTACCAATTATTTGTCACACATTTTTGTTATTTATGCTACATGACACAATAGTTAAAATTCAAAATATGTTTGTTCTTATAATCTATCTAGATGAATTCCAAAGATAAATATAGACACTGGAGCCTTGAAACAATTTTATAAAGTCAGAGAGGAATTAGCTGTGAAGTGGACCCCATCAAGGGGATTTAATTCCTAAAATGCCTAAAGACTTATTTACTCTGGCATAACCAAATAATGACTTACTACAAACACCATTTTGGACATTTTCACCATCTATGAATTTTTTAAACTATTTGGTCTTTTGAGGGGATAAAATTATGGAATTTGTGAATCTTAATTATAAGAACACTCCATTTTTCACTAGCACTGCTGATATTTTTATAGGATTTTTTCTTTCAATAGTTCAATCAAAACATCTAGGAATTATTTTGGTATTTTCTTTATAAAATAAAGTAATATCTTCCCCTCTCAACACTATTCATTGTTATTTGTAGAATATGATGTAATACAATTTAAACACTAAAAACTACTATATAACTTTTAAAAATGGTGAATTTGAATTTGAAGAAAACTAAAGGAAAGGAAATAAGTTCCACTGTGTATTCACATAAATGATATAATGATCTAACATATTTCTTATAAAAAATATCTCTTTTAAAGATTTCTTAAAAAAAAAGGTGGAGTCCAGTGTATTCACATTTAAAGACTTCATAGTCTGCCTTCTGATCAATAGACTTAACCTAAAAAGAACATTTATCCTCAGAGGAAGATTTAGTTACTTTATCCTCTCAATAACAACTACTAGGAATTAACATTACACAGAGGAGACTAGCCACTTGTGGGAACTTTTCAGAAATTAACCTAGAATTTGAAATGATTTAGAAATATTTCTGTAAAATCCCATGGGAAACATTCTAATCTACAAGTAACTAAAATGAGATCATCTCATCATTTGTAAAGCAAGGGGAAGGGATTAGAGGATCATTGCTAGCATCTCTAAAAATTATACAAAGTTAATACCAAATGCAAAGAGAGTGATAGATGCAAGACAAGGGCTCAGAAATGGATCTGGAACAGGCAGCATCATTTCAGAGATGAATGCCGATTAGGAAATCTCTTGCAATGTGTGCAGGTTTCAAGGCCACTTTGTATGGAGTGAGCTGTGTGGTAGAGTCTGGATACCAGGATTTACAGGGACTGTGTAAAGTAGACAAGGCAGCATTAAGGAAAATAAATGAGCAATGACTGAGTGGGCCCCAGAGAGGAAGAAGCAAGAATATTGTAGCTACAAAGTGAATTATATAACTGTTGGCAGAACACTGTTTGTGACTTGTGTCAGAGTGCATCCAAATGGGGAACCCAAGATTATCCAGTAGGGCATTGTTTTGTGTGGCTTATGGATTGGGACTTGACCAAGAGAAGTGTTATGAGCACTTGTGGTACAGGTTTGCAAATACTTATCCTTCTTGATTTCCAATTGTAACAAAGTATAGAAGAACACCAGGAATTGAACCCAATGTTCTATATTTTTTGGCTATTAAATTCTGTAATTAAATTTTTTCTACAATTTAAACTTTTGTCAATCACTTAATAGTGTTGGAAAGTATATTAACTCTTTCATTCCACCATAGCATGTGGAAATAATCTGTATAAAGGTAATGCACTTTCTTGCTTATAAATACATGGGGATTTTGTTTAAAAATAAGTTATGGACCCATCTTTCAAAATGTCTTTGAAAATCTGTTGGCACTTTTTGAGTATACAGAGTCAGATTCTGATGTTGTGAGCAGATTTTGGTTTTGATAAGAATGTTACAACTTGTAAACATTATGACTAGCTCACATTTGGAAAACTGTAATTACTTTAATAATGTAGTCAAATACACTGAATGGATTGATTTTATATATGCTGTTCTATCAAATACTGACACCTTCCAATCATCTGTGGTAATATTAGAAATCTATAAACCTCAGGCTATGATTATAACTGTTTGTATTGGATTTTTATTGTATACCAGGCTCCCCACTACGCACTTTACATGAATTACTTCATTTAATCATGGGCAAATTTTATGTGAGGGATGTAACTTAATATGCCCAATTTGTAGAAATGAAAACTGAGTCTTAGAGATGTTGTGTAACTTGTCAAAAGTCATATAGCTAAGAAGTCTCACCTATGGAATTAGCAATTTGACTGCTTGAATTCAGGGCCTGCTATGTTAGCCCCTTCAGTGAATCATTCTCATGTTATTCTCGTATTCACTGAACTCTACTTGTGAAATAAGAAAACACATCTTTAAAGCAGAACTTTCTTTTCCACTATAAAGATGTGGTCAAGAGAGATCATTACCTGATGGGCTGTAACAGAATCCTCTGAATAATAGAGGAGAAGGGGCTGCTGATTTTGCTTCGTCATCTGAGGCTCTGGCTCTGCCAGCTTAATCGGATACTTGAGGAGGAGGTGGAGAAGGAAAAATATATAACCTGGAGACCCTGAAAGAACCTTGCGTTTTGGAGCAGTGTATAGTAGAAGTGCAATTAACATTTTTTAAAGAAATATGAAATGACTTCAAGATCTCTCATAACCTGGTGATCACAGTGTGACTGATCTCAATTTACTTATTTCTTTACTTGCCTTATGCTTCATACTGCCCTGTTGACCTTCACTGAATATGCCATGATGCTTCCATGTGTTAATAGCTTTCATTCACAGTTTACTCTCTGATTGTAATTCACCTTCTTTCATAGTAAAGTTAGCTATTTTTCATGACTGCTCAAATGGCATTTTCTTGTAAAAATTGAGAAATATCTCCAAATCAAATTGCTTCCTCTCTTATGAATTGATTTCTTCTTCTTCTATGCAGTTCATCATAGAACTTCCATTTTTGAGCTTACCACATTGCATTATCATTAATTGATCTTTAATGCCTTCAAATCAGGGAAAGTTTTACAGGTGTTAGCTGGACTAGAAAACATGCTCTGTGTTAGTAGTGAAAACAATGACTCAAAACTCATTTTTTTTGCTTCCACTTCAGTTTACTGGTGAATAACAGGCAACCAAAAAGTAAAGAGAATATAAACCAAAGAAGGATATTGCTAATAAAGACAATTTTCCATGGACCTTGAGTGTTCATGCTGGGTGTACCATGAAAGTGAGGCCCCGGACCTCTCTTTACCTGCACCAATTCCCAGTATTATTGTTGCTGCAAACAACCTTGAGGGACAAAGTATTGATTCCTGCTGGATAAAAAGTAGGTTTACTTGCCACTCACTAAAAAAGTTGTGAAGTTCCTCTGTTCTGATACATGTCCATTGTATATCCAGAATCCTCTAAATCACTTCATGGAGCTTGAGGATCTAGGAGAATTGATACAGACATGTAGCTCAAGCTGCCTGTTTTGCCATGAATGATAATATTTATTGATTCTGACCAGGAATAGCATGTTTTTTTGCCAGTTTCCAAGAAACATAAATAGATTAACTTATTAGCTCACAAATAGTGTAAAATCCAAGACCCTTCACAGTTCTTGACAGATAAAAGTGACTATACATCACTCTTACAGGTTTCTAAATTCTTCAACAAGATAGACCTTTTGATGGTTATGTTAATTTGGCTTCTTCCCAAGCAAATCCTAAATCAAGGATGTGACTGTGAGTAGCTTATTTGAGATTAGTAGGAAACACTGTTAGAATAATACAGAAATGAGACAGGGAAGAGAAAACAATAAACAATCAGTAGAACATAAAGCAAATTACCACTGTTTGTGACAGGAGTTTAATCCCAATTGGAAGGGAGCTCTGGTGGTATAGTGTCTAAGGCATTTGACTGCTAACCAGGAGGCTGGTGGTTCAAACCCACCAGCCACACCTCAAAAGGAAGACTGGGCAATCTACTTCCATAGAGATACTGCCTTGGAAACCCAAGGAGGGGTCACTGTGAGTTGAATAAACTGGATGGCAGTCAGGTTTTTTTTTTTTTAAAAAGAAACAAAAACAAAAAACTGCAAGTCAGTGTAAAACTCATGCCTCAAAGTCACCCATCTAACAGACAAAAAGGATGGGGTACTTATGCACTAATTCCCATCAGTCACTGGTTGGGAACTACTCATTTGGGGTATTAAATCCTTGCTGTTTATATGATGTCTGGTGTCTAAATTTGGAGAAAGTCATCAGGAACAGTTATATAGATAAACAGGGTTGGAGTTAGCCTGAGTTTACTGAAATTGCAAAGTTTAAGGGATATGAATAGGGCAGCAAAACATCTACTACAGAATTAAAAATGGCATTTGTGAAGTAAAGAAGCCAGCTAGATAGAGAAAGTCATAGTTTACTAGGTGCTGCCTTTGAAGCCTTTGGGTAAAAAGTAGAACGTAGCACTACGTGGTCTACTTACTAATTAAATAACTTGTTCTTCTTTGCTACATATATATATATATGTAGCTATATATATATATATATATATATATATATATATATAT
>NW_006921970.1:1917370-1920095 GCF_000298275.1 Orycteropus afer afer | reverse complement strand
TGAAAGTGAATGGAAAAAATGATTAAATAAGAGGTGATCAGAAGATTTCAAAAGGCAGATTGAAAGGATACAATAAAGAATTATAATGAAAAGCGAAAATAGAAAATACCTGAAATTAGAAAACCAAAAAGGAAGAACACACTCAATGTTTCTAAAGGTGAAAGAACTGAAGGAAAAATCCAAGCCTTGACTTGTGATATTGAAAGATTCTATGGGCAAAATATAGAACAATGCAGGAAGCATCAAAATAAGATGGAAGAAATACACAGAGTCACTGTACCAAAAAGAATTGGTCAATGTTGAACCATTTCAGATGGTAGCATATGGTCAAGGGCCAATGATATTAAAGGTAAAAGTCCAAGCTGCCTTGAAGGAATTGGTGAAATACAGGGGCCCAGGAATTGATGAACTACCCACTGAGATATTTCCACAAATGGATGCAGTGGTGGAACACTCATTTATGCCAAGAAATTTGGGAGACAGCTTCCAGGCCAACTGACTAGAAGAAATCATACTTTTACCCATTCCAAAGAAAGGTGATCAAAGAGAATATATAAATTATTGAACCATATCATTTAATACCACACACAAATAAAATCTTGCTGAAGATAATCCAAAAACTGTTTCAGCAGTTATTGACAGGGAACTTCCAGAAATTCAAGCTGGATTTCAGAAGAGGACATGGAATGAGGTCAGATGGATATGCTGATGACATGTCAGAGGACATGCTGATGACATGTCAGAGGACATGCTGATGTCAGATGGATCTTGGTTGTAAGCAAAGAATGCCAGAAAGATGTTTATCTGTGTTTTATTGCCTATGTAAATGCATTCGACTGGATCATAACAAATTATGGATAACATTGTGAAAAATGGGAATTCCAGAACACTTAATTGTGCCCATGAGGGACTTGTACATAAACCAAGAGGCTGTCATTCCAAAAGAAGATAATGCATGTTTTAAAATCAGAAAGGGTGTGAGTCAGGGTGGTATCCTTTCAACATGTTTATTCAATCTGTATGCTGAACAAACAATCTGAAAAGCTGGACTATATGAAGAAGAATGTGACACAGGATAGGAACAAGACTAATTAACAACCTGTGATATGCAGATGACACAACCTTCCTTGATGAATGTGAAGATAACATGAAATACTTACTGATGAACAACAAAGACTATAGCCTTCAATATGTATTACACTTCAGCATAAAGAAAACAAAAATCCTCACAACTGGGCCAATAAGTAACATAACAATAAATAGAGAAAAGATTGGCATTGTCAGGGATTTCATTTTATTTGGATCCACAGTCAATGGTTTTGGAAGCAGCAGTCAAGAAATCAGATGTCATATCACAGTGGGGAAATCTGCAAAAGACCTTTTTAAAGTGTTAAGAAGCAAAGATGTCACTTTGAAGACTAAGGTGTGCCTAATCCAAACTATGGTATTTTCAATCACCTCATATGTGTGTGAAACCTGGACAATGAATAAAGAACACCGAAGAAGAGCTGATGCCTTTAACTTGTGGTGTTGGTGAAGAATACTGAAAATACTATGAATGGCCAGAAGAACAAATATAAATCTGTCCTGGAGAAAGTACAACCGGAATGCTCCTTGGAGGCAGGAATAGCCACACTTCATCTCACTTACTTTGGTCATTTGTCAGAAGGCACCATTCCTTACAGAAGGATATCATTCTTGTAAAGTAAAGGATCGACGAAGAAGGAGAAGATCCTCCATGAGATGTTTTGACACAGTGCAATGATTGGTTCAAGCGTAGCAAGGATTGTGAAGATGGTGCAGATCCAGCTAGTGTTTCATTCTGTTGTACATAGAGTCTCTATGAGTTAGAGCCAAAAACAACTTTGATCATGTTGTCAGAAGGGATCCATTTCTGGAGAAGGTTATAATGCTTGGTAAAATAGGTCAGCCAAAATGGGGAAGGCCTTTAACAAGATGGGTTAACACAGTAGCTGCAACGATGGGCTCAAGCATGGGAAGGATTGTGAGGATGGCTCAGGTCCAGGTGGGGCTTCGTTCTTGTGGTGGTTAAGTTTGTGTGTCAACTTCGCTAGACCTGATTGAGTGGCTGGGCAGCTGGTGTAGTATTCCTCATGATGAGACTGATAATCAACTCCATGGTGGAATCTACTGTGAGCAGCTGAGTAGCTGCCTTTGGGTATATGGTCTGCTTCCTATATATAAGAAACAGCTTTGGGAATGGTCTCTAGCGTTTGGCATACTTGGACCCTGCATGTAGCTGCATCATTGTTCATCAGCCTGCCATGCTCTGCCAACTTTGGGACTTACTTTGGGCCTTGAATTAATGGTCTGCCATGTGGTTTGGTAACAATGGAAATGTGCTTTTTCACTTGTCAACCTTGGGCTTGTCAGCCTCAGCAGCCAGTAGCTGCCTGAGTTAAGAGATACCTCTAGATCCAGTGGGCTGGGAGCTGGAGGCAGAGCTGAAGTCCAGAGCTGAGGGGCTTTAACCCAGCCCCTAGAGCCTGGCACTTTGAACTCAGATTTAAAGCCTTCAAATTGTAAGAGAATAAATTCCTTTTTGTATATATTTGTGGTATATTCTTGTCAGAGTGGTACTAGGTAACCAGAACAGTTCTGTTGTAGTCAGTACTAGGGAACGCTGGTAGCATAGTGCCTAAGGCATTTGACTGCTAACCAGAAGGCTGGCAGTTCAAACCCACCACCCACTCTTCAGAAGACA
>NW_006921970.1:1913234-1917270 GCF_000298275.1 Orycteropus afer afer | reverse complement strand
TTATTATTATTTTCCTCCTTACAGTGTCATTAGGCCTACTGTGTTACTGGGGTCTAACACATTGTATTCTTATTCTTATGTTTGTTGAAAGAAAGAATAGAATGATAAAAATGTACATAGTACACATTCTCAAGTGCATAGCTAAAACATCAAAAGATGATTTAGATTTAATAGACAAGCTAAAGTGTACTTTTTTTATCATTTAACAGCACATAATGGAGAAGACAACCTTGCATAACGAAGTTTAAATATGATTAACTTACCCCCTTTAGTCTCATAGCTTATCCTAGTGTGGTATAGTGAATTACATGGTATGGCTTTTCTGGCCATAGTCCTTGTAACTCCTACTTTTCTGCGAGCAACTGAGTAGCTGCTTGTTAAAGTCATCTACCTGGGAACCATGAAGCGATCTGGGAAAGTTCGCTCTCTCTCTCTCAGGTGTGTAGAACTCCGATGTTGGGATTGGTTAGCTTTGTCACTTTGCCAGGCTTGAAAAGAGCCTCCTAGAGGCAGAAAAGAATTTCTCTGACTGCTGGCTGAGAAAGACATGCTGCTGAGACAGACATGCTGCTGAGAGAGAGACTGAGAGAGACTGCCAGCTGAGAGAGACTGCTGGCTGAGGGACTGAACATGTTCCTGAAATAGAATTGTAACCTGTTGCTTCGCTAATAAACCCCATAACCTGTGAGGTCTATGTGGCTACTGCAGATAATTAGGGAACCCAGTGTTGGGTTCCCCCATGACAGGGCTCCCCCAACCCAAGTCAGGGATAACGCCACCCAAAATCACTCACGAAAGACGTCTCTTGATGCAAAAGCAGGAGGAGTTTATTCGAAGTTCCAGCGCACTGGGGCTCGACTCATATCCCATGCAGGGGCAGAGGAGTGGAGCAGCCAGCAACAAAGTTACACAGTATTTAAAGGCAAAACTACAAGGGGGTGGTCAGAGAGAGAGAGTACAGCTGATTGATTGGTAAGTTTAAGTTTGAATTCTCAGAGGGAGTACAAACGATTGGTAAGTTTAAGTTTGAATTCTCCAATTACATGGTATCGTTGAGTTCAGGGCTTAGTCATCCTTGCCTTGCCCCTGTTCCTGGAACTGGGGCCCGCCCTTTTGCTGGCCTTAATAGTGGCCTTTTATTGCAAAACTATATTAAATATTACATTTCTAATTTCGTATTTACATTTTTAATTCCACACCAGCATAGAGGTGGTGGGTGCCACAGGAGAGGGAGGGTTGGTGTCAAGGTTGGTAAGAGGGCTAGAGGAAGGTGGCACATCTGGCCTCATAAGAATAGGCCTTAGGCTACTGATGGTCTTCCTCTTGTGGAGTTAGAGAAGGTTAGAAGATGTCATCTCCTTGCCCCGTTAGCACATAGATTGAAGCATGTTGGCCAGCTGGAGTGGGATCTAGGAAACTTCTGAGGCACTCATATTTTCATCAAAGAAGACAATTTATTTGTGAAAAATTAAGAATTGGCTGTCCAGGAAGGGGAACAAAAACAACAAAAAAACCATATTATTGCAACGTGTCATGGACTGAATTATATTCCCCTCTAATTTGTGTCAATTTGGCTAGGCCATGATTCTTAGTCATTTAGAAGTTTTGTAATGATATAATGTAGCAGACATATAATGATACTTTATGGTGTAATCTGAAGTGATAAACTGATCAGGCGTAAAAGGATTAAGATTATACATGGGTTGCAACACCCTTAGACTCATCACAGCCCCAATCCTATGTAAGGGGAACCTTCCTGGGGTGTGGCCTGTAATATCTTTTATCTTACTAAACCCACTGCTATTGAGTGGACTCTGATGCATAATGGCTCCCATTGGGCTTCTGAGACAGCATATCTTTATGGAAGTACATTTCCCTGTCTTCCTTCCTCAGAGTGGCTGGTGGGCTTGAACCACCAAGCTTCTAGTTCACAGTCAGATGCTTTAGGAACTACACCACCAGAGCTGTTTATCTTATAAGAGAAAAAAGAAGTGAGAAAGCAGCAGAGAAAGGGGACCTACCACTACCATGAAAATGGAGCCAGGAGCAGAGAGCATCCTTTAGACCCAGGGTCCCTGTGCTGGGGTTCTCCTAGGAACAAGAGGCAAAGGCAGAGAAAATCTTCCCCTAGAGCTGGCACTCTGCACTCAGATAGCTAGCCTTCTAAACTGTAAGAGAATGAATTTGTTTGTTAAAGCCATCCACTTATGATATTTCTGTTATAACAGAATTAGAGGACTAAAACACAAGGGTTTTCATTAAGAACAAAGAAGAATTGCTGAATGATTTAAAGAGGAAGAGGTGAAACTAGTATTAAAAATACCCCCTTTATTCAAGAACTATGCCATGGAGTCCCTCTGCATTTAAGTGTTGAATCCTTCTCTGCAACTATGTTCTATGACACTTAGGTATTGTATGGTGGAGGAAAGTGGAAATTTTAAGTATGTTTTTCCAAGGACAGAGAATAAATAATGACACATGAGGGCTATGAATTCAGATCTGTCTGACACTAAAGTCTATGCTGTCCTATACCACACTTAGTTCCTATGTATCCTTGCTTTACTCAAGACATAGATGAAGATGTAATAAATTTTCAAATCAAATTTTTTTTTTTTCTAAAATACATATAACACACACACAATGTATAAAAAAGTCTGACTCTTTTTGTTTGACTGCTGACAACTTTCAAGCCTCACCACTTCCCTTTCCCTTCTGCCCCTATACCTGAGCAAGTTCCTAAGAAAGCTCAGTGCTCCCTCCTTTGGCACCAGTGAGAAGTTCAAACCATGCAAACCTTGAACTGTGTAAGGGAACCCACATTCCAAATCCAGTTATAATTACCTTAAAACTATCAGAGCTAGTCTCCTCTCTCCACTCTCCTAAGTCATTATTGGACTTGTTGAGAGTCTTCCTGTTTTCCTCAGAAAACCCTATTATGTGAGTAATAAAACTTTTTAAACTCTTAGTCAGTGTTGACATTTGAATAATTTTTTTTTTTTTTTTTTCCAGAGGGTCTCATCCTTCTACTGTGGATGACCACAACATTTGGTACAGCAAACAAGGTAATTAGAGAATTACCACCACCACTGGACCTCTTTCTTCTCTTGCTTAAAAGTACTAGCTGGCTTTGCTTCCTGCTCGTAAGCTTGTGCTTTCAGCTGTTTTACTTTGTGCTACATTTTCTGAATTCTGTTGGGGCTCTTAATATTTAACTGGTGTAAGCTCTAAGTTTCAATAATTGACTTGTAAGGACAGGAGTGTGAGCTTGGAGCCTCTTTTAAGAAGCCTGGGTCATTTGAGGCAGTCCATATCTTACCCTGTGCTTCAGATTGAATCATGTCTCTTAATTCCAACATATTCTGTGAATGATGTTAGGCTCAGTGGTGTGATTCTCAGCCTATGATCATTGGCTTTGTGTTTCAACCAGAAATTGCAAACCCTTATACAGAGTGGTCAGGGAAAAAAATGATAACCTGTAAGGTATATAGGCCAAGTGAGTATTTGCTTATGTGGGGGAAAAAAACCAAACAAACAAAAAACAGTCACCATGTGGCAGGCTGAAGTGACAGTCCTAAAAATAGCTTACTCACTAGGATCCTACAAAATGCCTTTGTTGCTGTGTGTATGTATATCTTTGAAGCAACAAAGATACTGATCTGTAGACTTATAGGGAAAATCACTTGTGACACTCCCTTCTGTAGACTTATAGGGAAAATCACTTGTGACACTCCCTTTGCATAAAAAAAAAAGATTAATTAAAATTTGACTTAAATCTACAGTCCTTAAAACTTATGAGTCAACCAATGACATTGGAGAGGTTCTTAATCCTTATTGGAGGCTCTTTGGAGGAAGACATTCATAAATATGAACAAGTTAAACATTACACTTACCCTGCAATAAATCTGTTGTTGTTGTTGTTATGTGCCATCAAGTCAGACCCTACTCATAGCGACCCCTCCTTGGGTTTCTGAGGCAGTATCACTACAGAAGTAGATTGTCCCATCTTCCTTCTGAGGAGTGGCTGGTGGGTTTGAAC
>NW_006921970.1:1904733-1909858 GCF_000298275.1 Orycteropus afer afer | reverse complement strand
TAGCATAGTGCCTAAGGCATTTGACTGCTAACCAGAAGGCTGGCAGTTCAAACCCACCACCCACTCTTCAGAAGACAGGTTGGGCAATCTGCTTCCATAGTGATACCACCTCGGAAGGCCAAGGAGGGGTCACTATGAGTCAGTGGTTTGGTATGGTTTTGGTATTTTTGTTTTTGGTAACTCTATGACATCTTGCAACAATAGCTCTCTACAATCTTTCAGGAGTTCTTGAGCACAAAATAAATGAAAAACAAGCATGTCTCACTTTAATCATTGGAACTATTGCTTTGCTATAGTGCCAATTACCCTAAAATATCCCACAATAGACATGGAGATTTTCACCCAACAAATGAAAAATTAGAATTAAATTAAGTCTTTGTCACAATTGATTTTACAAAATGGGAGTCCATGGACCTTCTTTCCAGTTAAAATAGTTAATTCTGTCTAATGTAAACTCAAATTGAGCCCTCAAAGATTGAAATCCATTATGAAAGACTTATTTAGAGAAGGACTGATTATCTCCACTGCTTCTCTATTTAATATCTCAGTTTGACCTGTTCTTAAATTTGGAAATAATGGTGCCTAATGGTGCATTGTTCCAAATTTAATGTCATATTCTCCCCCATTAAGGGCTCTATACCAAATGTTATTGAAATTACTAACTACGTCCAATCACCAGTTGGTAAATAATGGTATTTTTTTCCATGTCTATTTCAAGAACCTCTCACTTGCAGTTTGCTTTCACCTCTGAAAAGACACAAAATAGCTTTCTACAGTTATATATGAGTAAACTGAACAGATTTACCAACACCAATAATCTTTGTAGGCATGATGCTAGGTGCATTAAACTTTCTGCAGCAACACAGGCATGACATTATATTTATTGGCTGGGCCTGGTTTTGGGTGGCTGTGCAGCTAGTTGTAGTCATTCCCTGTGATGAGACTGGTAATCAGCTCTATGATAGACTCTACTGGAGCAGCTGAGTAGCTGCCTTAGGGATGTGGTCTGCTTCCAACATATAAAGAGAAGGGTTGAGAAAGGTCTTTGAGCTTTTATAGCATGCTTAGAAACTGCATGTGGTCGAGTCTTCATTTAGCAGCCTGCCATGTTTCCTGCCAGTATTGGACTTGAACTAGTGGCCTAGTTCCAATACAGCAAATATTTCCATTAATTTGTGTGGCCATTTTGTGTGGTAATATTGGGATGGTGCTGTTTTATTTGTCACCCTTGGCCTTCTTAGCCTCACCAGCCAGCAGCTGCCTGAGTGAAGAGACACCTATAGCTCCAGTGGGCCAGCAGCAAGAGACGGAGCTCAAGCCCAAGGTGGAGGAGCTTTCACCTAGCTCCTAGTGCCTATCACTTTGAATTCAAACCTCCAGCCTCCAAAACTCCAAAACCCCTGCTTGTTAAAGTCACCCATTTGTGGTATATTCCTGTCAGAGCAGCACTAGGTAACCAAAACACATACTTACTCAGGCCATAGAACTTAAGGAGAAGCTCACAAATGGGTGTGAGCCATTGCCACACAAATAGTACAAGCTTCACCATCTCAATTAAATTCTTGATAATTATTTGGTTAACTGAGGGCTACTCCATCCCTGGCACTGTAAAGAAGTAGCTATTAACCCTCTCTCAGCACTCACAATGTTAAAATAATCCAGCACCTTTTAGGTATTTTTGTGTTCTGGATGTACCATATTTCTGATTTACAAAATGTACTTCATTCTAGTGCTATGATTATTCCCTAATCAGGCCATCTTGAATGGAGCCTCCTAAAACAAAAGCCAAATAATGTGACCAAATTACAATACAGCAAATATTCCCATTAATTCCCCTAGACACTCCTTAACTGTAGTATTTTTAGCAACTCCTCTCATGCCTTCTGGAGTCCCTGAACTACCCATAATGGCCATAAGTTTTCCATGGACTTATGATGCAAGGAATTATCCTCCTTGACCTCACTGTATATACCTTTACAGTAGCAATTACTAGTTGCACACTGGGCTTCCTTGGAAGCAAGGGCTCCCACAGGTCCTGAGTCCAGCTACACATTATGCCTGGCATCAGAGAAGCAGCACACCCACAAGCTCAGCACAACCACACAAAGGCACCCTTGTAGAAGACAGTCAAACAAGAGTGCTCTGTTATGTCCCATCTGCAAGAAGGAATGTCTCCCACCCCATCATCAACATATGACCAGATACTGTGGTGCTAGAGGACAACTTCTATTCCTAAATCCCTCAGCTACTTAGGGAGTCCTTTGGTATAAACTGAGTGAACAAACAAAATCATGTACTTTGTGGATGACATGTGATGGAGCTCACTGGAGGACTGCTAAATTTTATTGCTTAAATGGGATGTTCCTGATGAAGAATGGGACCCAAAAACAAAATAACTGGCTGAAATTGAGGTAGTAATCTTAGTGTTTTTTCGAAGATTCTGTGGGATTAGAGTTTCAGTAGAATTCTATAGGCATATATTGAATGACACAGAAAACATCAAAAGAATGTGGAAGGAATACACTGAGTAAAAGAACTGGTCAATTTCCAACCATCTCAAGAGGTGGCATGTGATCAAGGACAATGGTCTTAAAGGAAGAAGTCCAAATTGCACTGAAAGCATCAGTGAAAAGCAAGGTTCCAGGAATTGACAGAATATCACTTGTGATGTTTCTACAAATGGATGCAACACTGGAAATACTCACTGGTCTATACCAAGAAATTTGGAAGAGAGTTACGTAGCCCACTGACTAGAAGAGATCCATATTTGTCCCCATTCCAAAGATTCAGTGGAATGAGGAAATTATCAAACAATATTAGTAATAACACATGCAGGTAAAATTTTGCTGAAGAAAACTGAAAAATGATTGCAGTCAATTGAGAGGGAACTGCCAGAAACTGAAGCCAAATTCAAAAGGGGATGTGAAATGAGTTTTATCATCATTGATGTCAGATGGATCTTGGCTGAAAGCAGAGAATAGTAAGATGTCTACCTGTATTTTGATGATTGTGTAAGAGCATTGTATTGTGTGGATAATAACAAATTATGGATAACATTACAAAGAAGGGGAATTATAAAACCCTAAATTTTCATCTCAGAGAACATGTGTAGGGACAGAAAGGCAGTCTTTCAAACAAAACAAGGGGATATTGCATGGTTCAAAATCAGGAATTCTGTGCATCAAGGTTGCATCTTTTACCATAGTATTCAACTGTATGCTGACCAAATAATCTGATAAACTGTACTATATGAAGGAGAGCACAGCATCAGGATTGGAGGAAGACATATTAGCAACTTATGGTATGCAAATGATACAAACTTGCTTGTTGAAAGTGAAGATGATTTAAAAGACTCTTAAAGAAGATAAAAAAAAATTACAGCCTTATGTATGGGTTATAGCTCAACATAAAGTAAACAATGATCCTCACAACTGGATCAATAACCAACATCAAGGTAAATGTAGAAGAATTTGAAATGGCAAAATTCCATTTTATTTGGATCTAAAATCAATGCCCATGGATGAAGCAGTCAGGAAATCAAATGGCACACTGCATTGGACAAATCTGCAATCTACTTCCATAGTGACACCACCTCAGAAACTCAAGGAGGGGTCTCTATGAGTGGGGTCCAACTTGACAGCACATAACAACAACAACAACATCTAATGGAGGGAAGAAGAAATATCTACAAGCCCAGGAATTCCAAAGATTGTGAACTAAAAGAAGCTGAAATAGATAAAGAAGGACCCCTTTTTTAACCCATAATCTAAATTTTGACTTCTATCATCTAAACCATGAGAAAATAATTTTCTGTTCTTTGAAGCTACCTATTTGTGGCATTTCTGTTATAGCAGCACTAGATAACTAAGACAAGGGATGTTCTGATTGTGAGAGTTTCAGGTTCAGTCAAATCTGAGAAGTAGATTTACCCACATTACTCTAAGGCCCAATAGCCTTTGTAGAAAACACAAATCCTTGATGAAAGAAGGTAAGATTAATGTTAAGAAGAGTTTATAACATCAAAATGGGCACTTTAGGTTAAGGAGATGGAAAATGGGAAAAAGAACAATATTGATAATCAAGATAGTCAAATAATGGAAAGAATTGAGTGCTTTGCTAGAAAGAACTAGCCTAGTTGGAACCAACTTGATGGCAGTGACTTAGGTTTCATTTTTGGCATACTTATAAATGTTATCCTGTTTGGAAATAGAATTTTTTTATGTTAATAAAGTCATACTTGACTATCGTGTGTTTTAAATTTAATCTCTTCTAAGTGGTGTCTTTTCAAGTGATGCACAGGTACAAAGAAACACATACACAGGGGAGACACCATGTGACAATGCATCTATTAGCAGCAAAGGAACACCAAAGATTACTACCAGTCACTGGAAACTAAGAGAGATGCCTACAGAAGAAATTGACATGGCCAATACCATGATTTAATTGTTTAACCTCTAGAACTGTGAGATAATATATTTCTATTCTTTAAAGCTTTGGATATTTTGTTATGGAGGCCTAAGAACTTTAGACAAGTGTATAGAGTGATGGCATGACAGTGCTGGTGACATGCTAGACATGATTTTCCTTTCCACTGAGGACAGGCAGAGGAAACAGCAACCACCAAAACAAGTCATTCTACTTGCCTGCCTGGCATCTACTTCTGAGTTTTTACTTCCTTTATTTTTTGGTGAGAGATATTTGTACAATGATAGCTTGTTTTTTCCTGAAATAATTTTTGTTTTTCTCCACAGTGTTCTGTCCTTTCTTAATAGAGATGGACTATTTATGAACCATAATTTGGAAATATGCACAAATACATGCAGGAACACACACACTCACACACACACATATTTCATTAGAATTATTTCCATGAACTTCTATTGCTTTTGTTGAATGTTAACTTTTTGATCACTATTAATTTGTCAGTTTGTTGTACTGTAGTGGCTTGTGTGCTGTTGTAATTCTGGGAGCTATGCCATCAGTATTTCAAACATCAGTGGAGTCACCCATGTGCACAGGTTTCAGCAGAGCTTCCAGACTAAAACAGACTGTTGTTGTTATGTGCCGTCGAGTCGGACCTGACTCATAGCAACCCCTCCTTGGGTTTCTGAAGCAGTATCACTAC
>NW_006921970.1:1901876-1904633 GCF_000298275.1 Orycteropus afer afer | reverse complement strand
TCAAGTCAGACCCTACTCATAGCGACCCCTCCTTGGGTTTCTGAGGCAGTATCACTACAGAAGTAGATTGTCCCATCTTCCTTCTGAGGAGCGGCTGGTGGGTTTGAACCTCCAGCCTTCTGGTTAGCAGTCAAGTGCCTTAGGCACTATGCTACCAGAGCTCCCGCAATAAATCTAGAAAAAAATAAATGAAAGAATTAAATAAAGGAAGGAAGGAAGAAAGCTTAGATAGGGAGAGAAGGAGCCAAAAATGGAAACAGAGGCATAAAATTTGACCCAACTTGAAATGTAAAATTAACCGAAAGAATGCATGCATGAAAAAATTAAAAAAAAAAAAAATAGCTTTTGCACATCTACAACACACATAGTGAATTAACTTTAGTATCTGCTGAGAAGAGCCAATTGGCAAACCTTCGAGACCATTATTGGTACGTGAGGTACGTGAGGCTTAAATTACAGTTTTACCTGCAGCCACTAAATTTACCCACAAGGTAAATACACATGACTATACCTCACCAGTTGGCATACACAAAAGTCAAACTGACTACACCTGTAGAAAGAGGCGATCGCCAGTCAAAACAAGGCTGAGAGCTTACTATGAGATAGACCATCAATTGCTCATATGCAAGTTCAGGTAGAAACTGAGGGAAATTAAAGCAAGTCCACAAAAGCTAAAAGATGACTTTGTTTATATCTTACCTGAATTTAGAGACCATGTGAAGAACAGACTTGATGTATTTCATGACTGAATGACATATACCAATGACTAAAGACCAGATGAGTTGGGAGATGACATCAAGAACATCACACAGGACAATAACAAAAGGTCATTAAAAAGACAGGAAAGGAAGAAAAGAGCAAAACGGATTACAGAAGAGACTCTGAAACTTGCTCTTGATAGTAGAGTAGTGAAAGTGAATGGAAAAAATGATTAAATAAGAGGTGATCAGAAGATTTCAAAAGGCAGATTGAAAGGATACAATAAAGAATTATAATGAAAAGCGAAAATAGAAAATACCTGAAATTAGAAAACCAAAAAGGAAGAACACACTCAATGTTTCTAAAGGTGAAAGAACTGAAGGAAAAATCCAAGCCTTGACTTGTGATATTGAAAGATTCTATGGGCAAAATATAGAACAATGCAGGAAGCATCAAAATAAGATGGAAGAAATACACAGAGTCACTGTACCAAAAAGAATTGGTCAATGTTGAACCATTTCAGATGGTAGCATATGGTCAAGGGCCAATGATATTAAAGGTAAAAGTCCAAGCTGCCTTGAAGGAATTGGTGAAATACAGGGGCCCAGGAATTGATGAACTACCCACTGAGATATTTCCACAAATGGATGCAGTGGTGGAACACTCATTTATGCCAAGAAATTTGGGAGACAGCTTCCAGGCCAACTGACTAGAAGAAATCATACTTTTACCCATTCCAAAGAAAGGTGATCAAAGAGAATATATAAATTATTGAACCATATCATTTAATACCACACACAAATAAAATCTTGCTGAAGATAATCCAAAAACTGTTTCAGCAGTTATTGACAGGGAACTTCCAGAAATTCAAGCTGGATTTCAGAAGAGGACATGGAATGAGGTCAGATGGATATGCTGATGACATGTCAGAGGACATGCTGATGACATGTCAGAGGACATGCTGATGTCAGATGGATCTTGGTTGTAAGCAAAGAATGCCAGAAAGATGTTTATCTGTGTTTTATTGCCTATGTAAATGCATTCGACTGGATCATAACAAATTATGGATAACATTGTGAAAAATGGGAATTCCAGAACACTTAATTGTGCCCATGAGGGACTTGTACATAAACCAAGAGGCTGTCATTCCAAAAGAAGATAATGCATGTTTTAAAATCAGAAAGGGTGTGAGTCAGGGTGGTATCCTTTCAACATGTTTATTCAATCTGTATGCTGAACAAACAATCTGAAAAGCTGGACTATATGAAGAAGAATGTGACACAGGATAGGAACAAGACTAATTAACAACCTGTGATATGCAGATGACACAACCTTCCTTGATGAATGTGAAGATAACATGAAATACTTACTGATGAACAACAAAGACTATAGCCTTCAATATGTATTACACTTCAGCATAAAGAAAACAAAAATCCTCACAACTGGGCCAATAAGTAACATAACAATAAATAGAGAAAAGATTGGCATTGTCAGGGATTTCATTTTATTTGGATCCACAGTCAATGGTTTTGGAAGCAGCAGTCAAGAAATCAGATGTCATATCACAGTGGGGAAATCTGCAAAAGACCTTTTTAAAGTGTTAAGAAGCAAAGATGTCACTTTGAAGACTAAGGTGTGCCTAATCCAAACTATGGTATTTTCAATCACCTCATATGTGTGTGAAACCTGGACAATGAATAAAGAACACCGAAGAAGAGCTGATGCCTTTAACTTGTGGTGTTGGTGAAGAATACTGAAAATACTATGAATGGCCAGAAGAACAAATATAAATCTGTCCTGGAGAAAGTACAACCGGAATGCTCCTTGGAGGCAGGAATAGCCACACTTCATCTCACTTACTTTGGTCATTTGTCAGAAGGCACCATTCCTTACAGAAGGATATCATTCTTGTAAAGTAAAGGATCGACGAAGAAGGAGAAGATCCTCCATGAGATGTTTTGACACAGTGCAATGATTGGTTCAAGCGTAGCAAGGATTGTGAAGATGGTGCAGATCCAGCTAGTGTTTCATTCTGTTGTACATAGAGTCTCTATGAGT
>NW_006921970.1:1896179-1897277 GCF_000298275.1 Orycteropus afer afer | reverse complement strand
CCAGCCTTCTGGTTAGCAGTCAAGTGCCTTAGGCATTACGCTACCAGAGCTCCCAAGACAGACTAGAGAGAAGGATTTGACCAGGCCCACTTCTGAAATTACTAGCCACTGAAAACTTTATGGATAGCAGGAAAAACATTGACAGATGCAGCAGCAGAAAATGAGCTCCTCATGTTGGAAGACACTCAAAATAAAACTGTGGAAGAGCTAGCTCCTTAAAGTAGAATCAACCATAATGATGTGGATGGAGTAAGACTTTTTGGACCTTCATTTCCTGATGTGGCATGACTCAAAATGGGAGAAAACAGCTGCAAACATGCATTAATAATCAGAATATAGAATATATAAGGTACGTTTCTAGGAAAATTGGAAGTTGTCAAAATGAATGGAATGCATAAAGACAAATATCCCTGGCATTAGTGAGGTGAAATGGAACAGTATTGGCTATTTTGAATCAGGCAATCATATGGTCTACTCTGCCAGGAATGATAAATTGAAGAAGAATGGTGTCACATTCATCATCAAAAAGAACATTTCAAGGTCTATTCTGAAGTACAATCACAAGACAGAGATATGATAATATTCTTATGCCTACAAGGAAGACCAGTTAAAACTGTGATTACTCAAATTTATGCACCAACCACCAAAGCAAAAGATGAAGAAATCAAAGATTTTTTACCAATTTTTGCCATCTGAAATTAATCAAACATGCAAACAAGATGTATTGATAATTACTAGTGATTGGAGACTCTGAAATTTGCTCTTGAATGGAGAGCAGCTAAAACAAATGGAAGAAATGATGTAGTTGAAGAGATGATCAGAAAATTTAAAAGGGCAGCTCAACAAGAAAAAAAATAAAGTATTATAATGAAATGTGCAAATATCTGAAGTTAGAAATTGGGTCCTATTTTCAGAATTGATGGAATAGCCATTGAGGTATTTCAACCAACAGATGCCCCATTGGAGGCACTCACTTGGTTATGCCAAGAGATTTGGAAGAGAGCTACCTGGACAACTGACTGGAAGAGATCCGTATTTGTACCCATTCCAAAGAAAGGTGATCTCACAGATTATGGAAATTATAGAACAATATCATTA
>NW_006921970.1:1861747-1877675 GCF_000298275.1 Orycteropus afer afer | reverse complement strand
CTTCTGCCTAGTCCGCCATCTTGCCAAGCCTCTACAACAAACTTTTTGAGAACAGAGAATAGAAAAGTAGTCATCTGTCAACTTTTCTTACACTGACGTAGAACTTATTACATGAAGGTCTTTATATATTTCTGTCTGATGTTATTATCTTATACAAAAGGCAAAGGAAATTTTTATGAAGTTATAGAATAATTGGAATCAAGACCTCACTCATAACCCATGTTATAAATCCTGCTTTCTCTCCATGACATTGTGCACCAATAATTGAAACCTGTAACTTTTCATCTGTCACATTTTACTATATTATATTACAATTATTCTGTGAACCCTGTGCTTCTCTTTTGGTGGGCCTGATAGCATCAGATTCATGTTTGTACTCCATGCCTGTAGTATGCAGAGATGCATTCAATAAATTTATTTTAAAAGATTTTCTTTTTGAAATATGGTTTGAATGTCTGTTAGCACTGTGGTTAAAGAACTGGGCTACTAACCAAAAGGTTGTCAGTCTGAAGCCATCAACGACTCTGCAGGAGAAAGATGAAGTAGTCTGCTTTAGTAAAGATTTATAACTTTGGAAAACCTATGGGGCAGTTCTACTCTGCCCTGTAAGGTCACTATGAGTCTGAGTTGACTCAATGGTAGTGAGTTGAGTTTTGTTTTATTCTAGATAAAATGACTAAACACTCTTGAGTCATTTAAGGAACTAAACGTAATTCTTCACACATAATAGGCATTTAACAAGTGGTCATGAAAGCACAAATGACCTACACTCTTTAATTAAGGGTGAATTTTACATACACCTGGAGAGAAAAGATTTCAGGAATAGGTAACATTTTAACTAATCGGTGTATAGAGTTTCAAGAGATGGAAGTCAAGTACGATCAGGGACTAATCAGTGGTGGAAAATGATATGTGCATGAAAGTAATGGGGGATGACATTAGAAAGTAATAAGTAATGGTTTACAATTTTAAAATATTAATTTTGTTTTTTACTCTTTAATGTATAAAGATATATAAAAAAATAGTATCTCTAAAAATTATCTAATCACTTTGAAAAAACCAAGGACAAACTGCTCTGGAACTCATTTCTGACTATGATTGTAGCTATATTTGTTGAGTAAACTGTACTGGATATATTACAAACAAAATAACATTATATTTTTCCACCACACCCTATTAGTAGTTCAATCTGGCAAGATAGTGAGAACTTCAAATCTCCTTTACCAACTCATACCACTGACAGACCACTTGTCTGTCTGTTTGTCATACTGTGGTGGCTTGGGTGTTGCTGTGAGGCTTGAGGCTATGCCACTGGTATTTCACATACCAGTAGAATCACCCATGGAGGACAGTTTTCAGCGGAGCTTCCAGGCTAAGGTAGTTGGGAAGAAGGAAAGAGCCATCCACTTCTCAAAGAATTGGCCCATGAAAGCCTTGTGAATAGCACTGAAACTCACATAAAGGATGTCTTTTTTTAAAGGTTTCTTCACTGACCCACGTACTCCTCTGTAGTGAGGCTGTTGTTATTTTTGTTAGTTCCCGTCCAGTTGGTACTGACTCATAGCAACCCTATACATGCAGAGTAGAAGTACTCCATAGGGTTTCAAGATTACTGTCACTTTTAAAATGACACCAGACACCATAGGCTAATGCAGTTTATAGGAAATTTCACAAACACTGTCCCACCAACAGGGGGTGTACAACTCATGTCACTGCACTCCTTTCTCATTGAGCAGTTGGGAAGGTTCAATTCCAGAGATAACACTCTGGTTTTAAACATTTCTGGCCCAAAATCGTGGAGGTGGAGGGAAAATACTTTCACTCCTCTGTATGCTGTTTAATATCCAGGAGAATACTCAGTTACCCCCTGTCCAACCTCAACCTGGAGGCAAAACATCTCTAATGCAGGCATTTGGAACACTCTGAAAAGATGGTCTGGAATTGCATTCTAAACTATCTTTCATATTTCCAACTTTTGGGGATCTCCATGAATCTTGTAATTTAAGGAAGTATGAGCTACAATCAACACTAACCCATAGGGACTTGGCAATACAGCTTGAGTGGATTGTTTTCTTAGCCTAGTCCCTGTAGTCCCACTTACTAAAAACCTCTTTATTCGTACCTCCTCATAAACTCTGATGTGGACATCACCATTAGCTGAAGAAGGCTTCTCTTTCAGATATTACAGAAGTACTTTTATTAGTATCATCATGAAGTTAATCTGAGATTAAAACCATCTTGATCATCCTAAATTTTCAGTGAGCACTGCTTCAAAAACAAAGCCTTGTGAGAAGCTATCTGAGTTTGGCAAAGTAGAAATTTCTGTCACATGTGACCATGATAATTTTCAGCCTTGGAAGTATTGAGAAAAGGATTTTCCACAGGACTTAGAATATTGATTAAAGCTCATAGGGAAAGGTGACCATTGAGAAAAAGAATAATCAAATTTATTTTTGATATTCCTGTTAAATCCTATGGCTGCTTCTCCATCTAGGATTTTCCAAATTATTATATTTCTCTACCAATTTCAACCTCCCTTTCCTATATTTTTTCTCTGTGGCTGAAAAATATCCCCTTCCCAAAAGGTATTAATTTCCTAACCACTGAAAGATGTGAATATTGCATTATATATGGCAGATGTGATTAAGTTAAAGATTTTGAGATGGAAAGATTTTCCTTTTTGATCTGGTTGGCCTTAAATGCAATTTCAGTTATCTTTATAAGAAGGAGGCAGAGGGAGATTTTCCAGACAGACACACAGAGATGGCAATGTGTAGGCAGAGCAGAAAAGGATTTGAAGCTAGTGGCTTAGAAGATTTGAATGATGTGGGCACAAGCCCAGAAATGCTGGCACTCATCAGAGCTGGAATTGGTTCTCCTTTACAGTCCCCAAACAGAGTACGGACTTTCCATCACCTTGATTTCAATTTGTGATACTGATTTTTGTCTTCTGGCTTCCAGAACTATGAAGGAATACATTTCTGTTAAGTCACCGGGTTTATGGTCATTTGTTAAATCAGCTATAGGAAACTAACATACTCTCATTTCTCTTTCTTCTCTTACCATTCTATTCTTCACTTTCTGCTCTCTCCACTCCAAATTTTCACTCCCTGAGTGTAGAGCTGTGGGTTATCTTTTTGTGCATCCTCAGGTTTTCAGGCTGTTCACATTGGCTGGCCTGTATAATAAGCAGAGCCCACTACTGGTAGTCTACTGAATGTTTGAAATTGCAGCCAATGTTTCCAATGACCATTTTCAGAACCTTAGGCTGGATTGCACTTCTAAATTATACTTTTCTTACATAAGAATTTTCCCTTCTTGAATTTCATGTAACATAGTGGTGGAGGACAATATAGTTTTACTTCTTTATTTACAAAATATGTATAAGTAGTTGGAATTGAGGTTAAAATGCAAATGCCTTGGTAACAGCAAATAGACTTAAAAATTTCTGAAGGAATGAGTGAAACAACTGCACATAGGATGTCACAAACCTTCTCTGAGAAAAGAGACTGGAATAAAATAATTCACACAATACTGTAGCTTTGAAATTAGTACAATGTTCAGTGTATACTTGAATTATTTATATATTTTCCCAAAAGTCAATATATTGCAGTTCCTCAAAGTACGATTCTCAGAAATATTGGGAATATTTGTTAAAAATGTAGATTACTGGGTCAGAACCTTGCCTAAATAAGATTATCTGAGAGAGAACTGAGAATTTATATTTTTAACAAACTAAATTTGAGAAATGCTCATCTTCAGAGTGTAACTAAAGTAGTCCCATTTTGTTACACATCTCAGTTTAAGACTTCTACCTTCTACCTTAGGGAGCACCATAATTGGAATGAACTACTGTTTCTCTCTACATGGAATAGTTACCAAGTTTGAAATGCTTTATCTCTCATTTGATCTACCTGTGTCTCTCCCTATGAGGTAGAAAAAAAGAAGTTTTGAAATCATAATAAGAGACATCTAAAAATCAGTCATATAGAGCTGAACTGCATACAATGTTGAACATACCAATAGAGTCAGACGTACATGAGTCAAGAGAAAGCACATTCCAAACTGCTCTTGATTTTTTTCTTTACTTTCAAAAGGTTCAGATGAACAACCACTGCTTTTAGCTCTCTGGATGATTTCTGAAACTCCTGAGGTATACAGTAAAAAAGGCAGTAATCTCCAAGGCAACTAGGTCTGGAGGATCACAGGGGGTAAGAAAATACAGCTTTTTACCTCTGAATTGATAGGTTACTTTGCAGACTAAAAACGGCATAACATCACCTGATAATTCAAACAAAGGGAAAAATGGATATTTGGTATCATTTATTGTAATAGTTATTTTTCTCTCACTCATGTCAATTCAGAAAAATCAAATTATCAGTTCATTTCATTTTCCTGAATATATCATTTGCTTTAGAGATGATATTTTAGCTATTACAACAGAATTTCTCAGAATTTATTTTCAATTACACCATATTTAAAGAAGAATATTATTAAGTTGATAACTTTATTGTATGATATATGCATTTGGAATTTTACCATCTTTACTAATTTTCACAGTTACCTGGAACAAAATGCACAGGTACATAGTATTTATTTACTAAACTCCGCTTCTGAAGCAGTCAAGGATATTTTGAAAACTGCCCTATTTTGAGAGAATTGAACTTTCTCTTCATGAGAAATCATCATGTAAATTACTTTTTTTCCTTCATAACCTTACATGAACTAACAATTGTTGCAAATAAGTAGATTAATTCATTTTCAAAATATAAGCAAACTGTACTTTGTTACTCTTGGTAGGTTGGAAGCAAACGTTTCCAGAAGCTGGAAAGTTTCTTTACCTAAGAGGACAAACTCTCTTATTTCACTAGAATTTCCGCTACATTGGAGAATAAATCATCCACCAACAGCATGTTTTTTACGGCAACCTCCATGTCAGAGAAGACTTGTTTTGCTTATCATGAGACGCTCAGGAAATTAACACTCTGCAGCTCTGAGAGGGTCCTCAGACAGCCCAGATTGAAGAACAGATTGCCTCTGCAATTCCTTCATCCTTTTGTCACACCTTAATAATTATGCACAATAACTACCAAAATGTCTCATATTGTGCCCTGCTCATGAGCACAGTTCTGCAGAGGACACAATGTGAACACAATGGATCAGAAGTATTAACTAAATCCCATCTTTTATCAAGTCTCATATACCAGCAAATGAATTGGAATTAAAGAGAACACTCTAAAATGTTCCAAAGTTGATTATTGGAAAGAGAAAAACTGTGATGTTTCACAACTGGGGACATTATATACATTTCCATTGAATAAACATATATAAATGACTGACAATAATCGCTAAATTGAAGGAGAAAACAAAAAGATAGTTTTTTTCTTTACTTTAAAAATCACAATTTAACACTTGTTAGAGAAATTGCTTAAACCAAAATAGAAAGCTAATGAAAAATCAGAGATAGCAAGTTAACACTTCTGTAAGTTTCTCCTATGAATAAGAGTAGCACTGTCAAGAAATAATAAACATAATTACTTTGTTAAAAATATATAAATATTCTTTTTGATATGATTTACAATTAATGTTAGCAAATAGAAGCAGAGCCTCAAAAATTATATTAATATTTATTGTGATGATGTTTTCAAGCAGCATTTTGCTTCCTACCCTCTACGGAATTTATGCATAAATTCTGCAACCATTTCTTGCTAGCTATATTTTGGATAAGGAAAGTAACTTCTGATTAAAATAGTACGTATGGTATTGGATTTCTCACTATCATAGTAGCAGTTAACACAAAAATACATGTTGCTAAGACAATTATTCAGAATAATTGGTATGCCAAGTTTCCCCTTAAAAATCAAAATCAATTTTAGTTTGACAATGTATTCATTTAGCACATTTTTTCCCCTAAATTAATTCAGTGCCTTAGAAAAGTGCTGGATTGACAGACTTTTGGAGGGGAGGCTTCTGTTTGTGCCTCAAATGAGGACAGCATGGGCAGCAGCAGGGGGAGCTTCCACTTTCAGGCAGGTGGAACTATCAAAAAAGAAAATTCACACTCCTGTCAATACCATTTAAAGTTCTCACTTACACCAGTTTCACATAAAATAAAGCATTCTGCAGTTGTGATTCACATCTCACTCTCCTTCCCATATTAAACTGAAGTTTTCCAGCCAGTTCTGGAATTAATATAAATCTGTAAATGACACTGGTTCAGGGTTAGAGCCTGCAGAACTGACATCACCATTTCTAAACTCCACTAATGAATCATTTTTTTATCTGTGAAATTCACCCTCACTCTGATTGGAAATGTATTAAAATAAAATGGAGATAAGAAGTAGTCAACAGGGATCTGGCTTGTGTCATTTGTGTATGGACATAAAAAGATTCTTATTCAATCCAGCAACAACATTTAGCTTTAAAGTTAAATATATATATATATATATACTTGAATTCCCCCTGTTCAGCGTGAGGGAGTAGTGTTTCCTTCTGGCTAATATTAGCTTTAGCCTCTAGGACAAAGGAAAAAAAAAAAAAAGTGTTCCAAATAGGATCTCCATAAGAGTGTTGAGGTTGCTTTTTCTTTCTTTTTTAAAATAAATTAGGATATTGAGTGATTCTAATTAAGAGTTTTAATCATATTACTTGTCTATCTAAACATTACTATCTGTGCAAGTTCCAGAGTATATTAATTGAAGGGATTAAATTAAGTAATGGTGTTGTTGTGTGCCATCAAGTCCATTCCTATGCATAGGGACACACAGGACACAGTATATGCCTCATAGGGTTTCCTAGACTATAATCTTTATGGAAAAAGAGGGCCAGGTCTTTTCTCCTGTGGAGCTGCTGCTTGTTGTTGTTGTTATGTGCTGTCGAATCGGACCTGACTCATAGCGACCCCTCCTTGGGTTTCTGAGGCAGTATCACTATGGAAGTAGATTGCCCCATCTTCTTTCCAGGGAGTGGCTGGTGGGTTTGAACCGCTAGCCTTCTGGTTAGCAGTCAAGTGCCTTAGGCACTATGCTACCAGAGCTCCCAGTGAGTTCCAATCATTCACCTTTAGGTTAGCAGCCAAGCCCTTAACCACTGAGTCACCAAAACCAGAAAAAGAAACAAACAAATCTTTGCCATCGAGTTAAAGCCAACTCCTAGCAACCCTATAGAAAAGAGTAGAACTGACCCACAGGGTTTCCATAGGAGTTGGCTGCCACATCTTTCTCCCATGGAGCAGCTGCTGGGTTCAAACTGACAACCTTTTGGGTAGAAGTCCAGCCTTTTAACCACTGTGCAACCAAGGTTCCATTGAGCCACCAAGTCTCCTTAAATAGATAATAGTTCCTTTGATAGTTCAGATAAGTAAGCCTGAAAATACCGCATACAATTTATACATGAAAAAAAAAAAAAAAAAAAGAAATCTTGGTAAAATGTGGAAATGAAAGCTCTAATGGAAATATAAAATTGAATTGTTTTTAATGATTGCTATCTAAAAAAATCAATCTATAAAATAATGAAATAAGTCTCATAAAGCCCCCAGACTTGTAGTAAATTTTTCATTTTTGGAATGGAGTATGTTAACTATAGTCGAGCACATTGTTAGGTGCCTTGGAGTAAGCTCCAACTCAGAACAAAACACTACCCAGTCCTGTGTATCCTGACATAGCTTGCTATGCTTGAGTCCATGGTTGCAGCCACCGTGTTAGTGCATCTCTTGAAAATCATCCTATTTTTTGCTGACACTCCACTTTACCAAGCATGATATGCTTCTCCAAGCACTAGGCCTTCTTGATAACATGTCCAAAGTATGTGAGATGAAGTTTTGCCATCCTCTCATCCTAGCATGTCTTCAAACCAATTCAACTCGGTTCAATGATGGTGAAGAAAGCTATACAAGAACATACCTGAATTTGTAAAATTTGGGTGAACTGAAGTAATAACTGAAAGGGGAAAAATTAGGGGTCACAGACCTCCTAGAAACTTAATCTCCTTCCAGCAGTGGAAACAATGCTTAACAAACAAATATCTTGGCTGCAGAGTGAGAAACAGCAGTATGTAGCTCAAAGCTGGTGGCTTACTATATCACTTTGGATGTATGTCACTCTCCACAGTCTCCCCAATAATCCAATTTCCTGCATCAGGCTCCAAGAGGAGTCTCTAAGCCTCTTATTAGTCCCATTTTCAGGGCTTTGACTCATAAATACATTTTTCCCATTCTTATTGTCTTTCTTATTTATCTAAATTTTAAAACTTCAGGTCTCTTTTGGTTGCCCACCATCAAAACAAGGCTAGGAGCTGACTGTGGAACAGACCATCAAGGCTCACATGTGAGCTCAAGTTGAAGCTGAAGAAAATTAAAACAAGTTCATGAGAGCCAAATTATGATCTTGATTATATCATACCTGAATTTAGAGACTATCTGAAAAATAGTTTTGACTGAGCACCAGTGACTACAGACCAGACAAATTGTGGAATGACATCAAGAACATCATGCATGAAGAAAGCAAAAGGTCATTTAGAAGACAGGAAAGGAAGAAAAGACCAAAAAGGATGTCAGAAGAGACTCAGAAACTTGCTCGTGAACATAGAGTAGCTAAAATGAATGGAAGAAATGATGAAATAAAAGAACAGATTTCTGTTGAAGAAAGGATAGTTCAAGAAGACAAACTAAAGTATTATAATGAAATGTGAAAACATAGCATGAGTCCCAAAAACCACATCTGGCAAATAACTTCATGAAGGAAAGTAGGCATGATGCAATCAATCATGAAAATTCATTAATCCCATCCATCATGTATATGTGAAAAAAACAAAAGAAAACCAAACTCACTGCCATGGAGTTGATTCCAGTTCTAAGTGACCCTGTTGGGTTTCCAAGGCTCTTCCTTCCACGAAGCAGCTAGTCTGTTTGAACTACCAGCCTTCTGGTTAGCAGCCAAATGCCTTATGCAGAGCTCCTTATGTGTGTGTAATGAGGCCCTACATAAGACCTATATAAGTCAATAAAGGCCTGGGATAAAGAAATTCTTTGGAGCTTCCAAATTGATCATGCATGTGGAGAACCTCCTGTTTCTAGGGATAGGGTACCTCTGAGAACATAAGTTATCCACAGAGACTCACTGCTAACCTCACCTTCTTGTATATTCTCTTTGTCCTTGTATCCTTTCTCTGCTCAATTAAAGACATCACTTTTCAAGGAATTGGTGAGTCATTGTAACAAATTTTTGAAACTAAGAGAGTAGTAGGGCTGGCTGGTCTAAAGTAGAGGGAATCATGTAAACCCTCTAACTTGTGGCTGACACCCTCTAACCTAGATGCCTAAGAGAAAGGTCTGTGTAGAGTAGCTGGGGTCTGGACTGACCAGGGAAAGGAAGTTAAAATGTCCATTGACTGTGTCGATAATACAAATCAATGGCAACAAAAAATATCCACAACAGTAATTCATGACTGAGGGAATCATGGAGTTTTGGAGAAGAAATAAACAAAAAACAAACAATAATTTTTAAAAGTCAGATAGAAGATTATGGGTGGTTATTTTGGTCTTTGATTTCCAGATATTTTCAAAGGATCCATGGTGTTGCAGTGGTTAAGCATTCCTCTGCTAACTGAAAGTTAGCAGTCTGAACCCACCAGTATCCCCAAAGGAGAAAGATGTGTCAGTCTACTTCTGTAAAGAATTACAACCTTGCAAACCCAATAGGGCAGCTCTACTCTGTCCTATGTGTCACTAAGAATAGAATGGGATTGTTGAAAATTTCTATTTCTGGATGGTTATTTCAGTCAATATTATATATAAAGTTAATCTGCCTTCTCTTGGAACAGAACTTCAAATTCATGAGGAAACCAGTCATACTGAATACATCGAGACTGAAGAAACTTCCAAAACTATGCACTTTAATAATATTTAAATCTTGGAATGAAACTATCCATGAAGCCATCATAAACCTAAACAATAGTTTAGCTCAATAAATTATATATATATATATATATATATATATATGCCTTGAGCATAGTGCTTTTATAAAGAATTATCTATAGGAACTTAATATGACAACAGCTGCTTTGAAGTATAGATGAACACTTTAAGAGGCAGAGATGATCTATTAATGGTGATGAAAAAATGTGGGTAGAGAGTGAGAATAGTGACATAATGTGAAATATATAACCAATGTTATTGAACTGTTCACATAGAAATTGTGAATGGGTATATATTTGGTTGCATGTATTTTCACCAAAATTAAATTCAAAAATTAGGGAAAAAAGTAAGCTGCTGCTATCTATAAATAATAAACACTCATTTGTCAACAATTTGTAAGTGTCTCATGTGTGTGACATAAGCAAAGTGGGTGGAGGAAACACTCATGATGTATTAAATGTCACTTGTGGAATCCTCACCCTAGTGCTTTTCTAGCTGCTTGGAATTTTGAGGCAACTTGTGTGTATAATCAAAAAAATACAAAAAAATGAAACGTATCCAGTGCCATGGAGTCAATTCTGACTCATAGTGATTCTATAGACAGGGGAAAACTGCCCATAGGTTTTCCAAGGCTGTAAATTTTATGGTGCAAAAACATACAAAAAAGGAGTGTCTTTCAGCCTGTGAAAGAATTTATTTTTATTTTTATTGTTTTTGTATTCCAGGGTTTGTTATCAAATGTAGACCTGATCAGTTCTCATTATGACAAGTTTTCTGCTCTTGAAATGTTCTCTATTCCTGGATATGATCACTTCACAAAAACCTTTATAGACATTACTTTCTAGATTGCTTTTTTTTTTTCTTTTTTTTTAAATTTGTAGGAGAACTTATAAAAATGTCCACTACTCCCCAATATTAAAAATTTTAGACATCTGCATTCTGAGTGTGTTATTTTGCCCATTGATTGCTACCAACAGGGAAGAACTCTAACCACATTTTAATACATGCTATGAAATATACCTATATTTTACTGTTGTCCACATTTTGTCTAAATTTGTCCACCTAAATTCTGTTAAGTTTATGAATCATGTTATCATTTTCTTCATTGCTGCTGTTTTAGTATTGCTAAGTATTTGTGCTTGTCCTTTTTTTTAAATTGTAATGTGAGGGTTTGTCATTTTTCTTTGAGGTTACCCTGTGATTTATAATTTTCTCCCCAAGTTTAGAACAGTCCATTCTATCGCACAACTCTCTTGATTTCCTCACCATTTACAACACCATTTTGTAACTACACTATTTTTTCCCTCTTTTTGGTTTGTAGTTGTCCTCAATTGCCAATTGATGTCTCTGGTTCACCCTTTACAATCTTGTAAGCTTATTTGACATTGGATACTTCCATAACTGGGTTGATTTCTGGGTTATGTCATTATATGTATTAATGGTCAGTTGTTATTTGCTATTATTGGTTCTCTGTCCAAATGACTCCCTTTAGTATCTGTTGTAAAGTTGGTATGGTTTTAATAAATTTCCTTAATTTCTGCTTAACTGGAAATCTCTTAATTTCACCATCCTATTTCAGGGACGATTTTGCTCAGTATGTTATTCTTGGTTGGAAATTTTTCTCTTTCAGGGTTTTATATATACCATCACATTGCCTTCTCCCCTGCATAGTTTCTGTTGAGAAATCAGAATTTATTCTTATTGGTTTCCCCTTGTAGGTAACTTATTGTTTTTCCTGTGCTACTTTCAGGATTCTGTCTTTGTCTTTGGTTTTAATGAGTTTGATGATGATATGTCTCGGTGATTTTCTTTTGAGGTCTGTCCTGTTTGGGGTTCATTGGACTTCCTAAATGGACATAGTCTCATCTTTTGTCATATCAGGGAAGTTCTCTTCCAACAAATCTTGAACAATTTTCTCAGTGGTTTTCTTTTTGTCTTCTTGTTCTGGAATCCCATTACACACAGTTTGTTCCTTTTGATGGATTCCCACATGAATTTAGGCTTTCTTCATTTTTATTTTTATTTATTTATCATTTTCTTATTGATCCCTTTCCAAAGAAGTATTTAGGTATTTGTCTCCAATCTCATTAATTCTGTCTTCCTTTGATTTGATTCTACTCCTATACTCTTTCAATGTATTATCTATTTCTGAGAATTTAATATTAATATCCTCAGTTTCTATCTGTAGATTTTGTATCATTTCTAATAATAATATAAAGGGTTATTGTTGAACTCTAAATCCTATTCTATTTATCCATATGTCTGTTTTTACACTTGTACCATCTGTCTTGATTACAGTAGCATTGTAGCATTACAGTAGCATTGTAAAAAGTTTAATTTATTTCAAAATGTTTTGGCATATTCTAAATATAGGTATAACACTTCTTCACTAAATAAATCCCTGTTAGTATTTTTGATGTTTTTGGAAATGAAATTGTTTTCTTAATTTTATTTAATGATTGTTCATTGTTATTATATAAAAATACAATTAATTTTTAAGTATTTATTTTTTGTCCTGCAATCTTGCTGAATTAACTTATTTGGTCTAATAGCTTTTTGATGTTGTCCTTAGAATTTTTTATATACAAGATTTTATCATCCACAAAAAAAGGTAGTTTTAATTCCTCTGTTCTGTCTAGATACCTTTATTTCCTTTCGTTTCTTTTCCTTCCATTTCTATTCTAATTTCTCTGATTGGAATCCAGTAAAATTTTGAATAAAATTGGTTAGAATCGGTATAATTCTCATGTTTCTGACCTTACAGGAAAACTTTTTTTCTTTCATTCTGATATGTAATATTATCTATGGGTTATTCATGTTGTTCTTTATAAGGATGAGGAATTAAACTTCCATCTGAAGTTTGTTGAATAATTTTTATCATGAAAGAGTGCTGTTGTTTTCAAATGCTTTTTCTATTGAATGAGCATACTGTTTTTACCCTTTATTCCATTAATACAGTAAATTACTTTTTGTTCTTTTTTTTTTTTTACTTTGGTATGAATTTTATCTTTTTTTTAAATTTTTATTGTGATTTGGATGAAAGTTTTCTGACCAAATTTGCTTTCTATATAGCAGTTCACATAGACTTTGTCTCATGACATTGACTCCAACTTACCACAATGCAACAGCTCCCATCCCACTTCCTCCCCATGGTTACCTCTTCCCTGTGTCCTTCCCTCCCATGCACTCCTGCCCAAGTTGTCTCCCTGTCCATACACAGCCCTTCTGTTCTCCCATGATTGATCTCTCCAGGAGTGTATCTATCTACCTACTATAAATATTCAGCTCATATGCCTGTGTTTTGTTTGGCTGGAAATCACAGGACTGGGTTCAATTCCAGACCTGAAGGGCAGCTACAGGCCATAGTCTCAGTGGTTCTATCAGACCAGCAAATCTGGTCCTTTTTTTTTTTGAATAATTTTGAGTTTTATTCCACATTGTTCTCCCACTCTATCCAAGATCTCCTACATAGATCCCTATCAGAGTGGTTGACAGTGGTAGCCAGGCACCATCTAGTTCTTGCGGTCTCATAGTTATATAGGCTGAGGATCACATCATGTACCGGTAACTTGGACTAACTGTTTCTGAGAATCTTTAGTTTTGTTCATTCTTCTTTGCTGTGGATGAGGAGAGACCAACCATTGAATCTAGAGGGGCACGTGCAGGCTTTTAAGATCCCAGTTGCTACTTGATGAAGTAGGATGTGGAACAATATTTTATATAGTATGTTATGCCAACTGAGTTTGATGTCCCCTGTGAGTATGGTCCTGAGCCCACAGGTCCAACTACTCACTTCCTCTGGGTAGCTGACTGTGGCCAAGAAGTGACTACAACCTTGGCCCTTGTCAGCTCTACTATATACCTGGGAATTCTTACAGAACATAGCAATACACTTGTAGAAACAATGTCTGCCAACACTATACGTGGCCTGCGGCAACTCCCCCCTGCATAGACATACCTAATAGTTCAGCCTGTCCACCCATTTATCTGTCTGTATAAAAATGTTTGCCTTCACTGACAACGCAGTACTGTATATGCAAAAGGGTTCATCTTTGCTGTCTGTACCTCCCACACACCTCACTATGTCTTCCTCTTCCTCAATGCCCCTGTGTTGATTACTCACATTTGGTATATTGCCCTTCTCTTCACCCAAATCAATACTTGTCTCTACCTATCTAACAGTGTTCCCTCCCCTCCCCTACCTTCCCACCCCTGCTAACCAGCAAAGAAAATTTTCTTCCATATATAAACCTTTCCTTGCCTTTTTATGATAACAGACTAATGCAATATTTGTCCTGGGACTAACTTATTTCACTCAGCATAATGTCCTCTGAGTTCATCCACGTTATGGAGTGTTTTACAGATTCTACATTATTCTTTAGGGTTGCATAGTATTCCATTGTTTGTATGTAACATAGTTTGGTTATCCATTCTTCAGTTGTTGGACACGGAGGTTGTTTACATCTTTTGGCTTTTGTAAATAGTGCTGCAATGAACATGGGTGTGCATATATCTGTTCTTATCCTGGCCCTCACTTTGTTAGGATATATACCTAGCAGTGGAATGGCTGGATCAAATGGTATTTCTAATTCCATTTTTTTAAGGAAACACCATACTGCTTTGCACAGTGGTTGTACCATTTTACAGTCACAACAGCAGTGTATGAGAATCCCAGTCTCTCCACATCTTCACCAGCATTTGTTATTTTCTGTCTTGTTGAAATTTGTTGCTAGGGCTGGGACAAGATGGTATCTTATCTCTAATGGCTAATGATCATGAGCATTTCTTCATATGTTTGTTGGCCACCTGAATATTCTCTTTTGTAAAATGTCCATTCATGTCTTCTGCCCATTTTTTAAATTGTATTATTTGTCTTTTTGTTGTTGAAGTGTTGGAGTTTTCTATAAATTCTAGAGATAAGTCCCTTGTCAGATATGTCATTGCTGAATATTTTTTCCCAAACTGTAGGTTCTCTTTTGACTCTTTTGGAGAATTCTTTGGAAACACATAAAAAATTAATTTTTAGAGGGTCTCATTCATCTAGTTTTTCTTCTGCTATTTGTGAACTTTGGGTTATGCTTGCTAGTCTACTTATGCCATATATTAAAGCCCCTAAATTCGCCCCTAGTTTTTCCTTGAAACTTTATTGTTTAGGTTTAACATTTAAGTCTTTGATACATCTGGAGTTAGTTTTTGCATATGGTGTAAGGTACAGATCTTGTTTCATTTTTCTGCAAATGGGTATCCTATTTTGCCAACACCATTTGTTAAACAGACAATCTCTTCCCCACTTAATGGATTTCGGCCCTTTGACAAAGATCAGCTGATGATAGCTTGATAGATCTATTTCTGTGCTCTCAATTCTATTCTATTGGTCTATGTGTATGTCATTGTACAAATACCAGTTTTGATTACTGTGGCTGTATAGTAGGTTTTAAGATATGGGAGTGTGAGACCTCCTACATTGTTCTTCTTCTTCAGTAGTGCTTTGCTTGTCCAAGGTCTCTTTCCTTTCCATATAAAGTTAGTGATCATTTTTTTCCATATCCTTAAATAACGTTGATAGGATATGAATTTGACATTTTCACAATGTTCAATCTTCCTATCCATAAGCATGGTATGTTCTTCCATTTGTGTAGATCTCTTATGGTTTCTTGAAGTAGTCTTTTATAATTTTCTTTGTACAGGTCTTTCATGTCCCTGCTAAGATTTATTCCCAAGTATTTTATTTTGTTGGTAGTTACTGTAACTGGTTGATTTCCTTATTTCTTTCTCAGCAAAGTCTTCGCTGATGCCTTATTGCCCTGACTAGGATTTCCAATACAATGTTGAATAGAAGTCGTGATAAAGGACATCCTTGCCTGGTTGTTGTTCCCAAGGGGAACAGTTTCAGTCTCTCTCCATTGAGAATGACGTTGGCTGTTGGCTTTGCATAGATGCCCATTATTATGTTGAGTAATGTCCCTTCTATTCCTTTTTTGCTGGGAGTTTTGATCAGGAATGGGTGTTGGATTT
>NW_006921970.1:1860416-1861304 GCF_000298275.1 Orycteropus afer afer | reverse complement strand
TGGAGTACAGTTCTTCATAGTATCCTGATATTATCCTTTTTATTTCAGTTGGTTCTGTTGTGATGTCACCCATTTCATATCTTATTTGTGGTATTAGAATTCTCTCCTTCTTTTCCTTTGTTAAGTTTGCCAGTGGTTTGTCAATTATATTAATCTTTTCAAAAAACCAACTTCTAGTCTTGTTGATTTGTTCTATTGTCTTTCTATTTTCTGCATCAGTGATTTCTGCTTGAATCTTCATTATTTATTTTCTTCTGGTTACTGTTGACTTTTCTTGCTGTTCTTTTTCTAATTATTGGAGGTGTTGGTTTAAATTGCTGATTTTGGCTCTTTCTTCTTTTTTGATGTGTGCATTTACTGCTAAAAATTGACCTCTGATTACCGCTTTTGCTGTGTTCCAAAGATTTTTGTATGTTGTGTTTTCATTCTCGTTTGATTCAAGGAATTTTTGAATTTCATTTTTCATTTCTTCTATTACCCAGTCAATCTTAAGCAGGATGTTGTTCCTTTTCCATACATTTTCTCTTTTTCCATTGATCTTCCTATTGTTGATTTCTAATTCAAAAGCATTGTGATGTGAGAAGATACTTTGAAATATTTCAGTGTTTTAAAATTTATTAAGGCATGCTTTATGGCCTAACATATGGTCTATAATGAAGAATGTTCCTTGTGCACTGGAAAAGAATGTATAATGTACTGTTGTTTCATGAAGTGTTCTGTAGATGTCTACAAGGTCAAGTTGGTAGATTATATGATTTGGGTCCTCTGTGTCATTGTTGAGTTTCTTTCCAGTTGTTCTATCTTTCATTGAAAGTCATGTATTAAAGTCTCCTCTGGTAGCATAGTGCCTAAGGCACTTGACTGCTAACCAGAAGGCTGGCGGTTCAA
>NW_006921970.1:1858661-1860070 GCF_000298275.1 Orycteropus afer afer | reverse complement strand
CTCGACGGCACTTAACAACAACAACAACTATGATTGTGGAGGCATCTCTTTGTTTTTTCAACTCTTTTGAAGTCTGTTTTATGTAGTTTTGGGCTCTTTCATTGGGTCCATAGATATTTATTATGGCTATGTCTTCTTGTTTAATTGATACTCTAATCACTATAGAATGTTCTTCCTTGTCTCTTATGGTGGTTTTTGTCTTAAAGTCAGTTTGATCAGAAATTAATATTACCACTTCTGCTCTTTTTTGGTTGCCATTTGCTTGATAAATCTTTTTCCAACCTTTGATTTTTAGTCTATTTTTGTCTTTCTCTCTAAGATGTATCTTTTTTAGACAGTATATTGATGACTATGTGTTTTTATCCACTCTGCAACTCTCTGTCTCTTGGGTGGTTCCATTTAATCCATTGACACTCAGTTTAATGATTGGGTAGAATGAATTGGTTGCTATCAGTTTGTTATCTGTTTTTTCATGGTGTTCCTGGTTTCTTTGTTCCATATAATTTCTTTCTGAGCTTATTATGTTTATAAATTTTGTTATCATGTATTTTGTTCCTATTGTTTTAACTCAAAAACTCCCAGCTGTCAAGTCAGATCGGACTCATAACAACCCTTCCTAGGGTTTCGGAGGCAATATCACTATGGAAGTAGATTGCCTAACCTCCCTTCTGAGGAGTGGCTGGTGGGTTTGAACTGCCAGACTTCTGGTTAGCAGTCAAATGCCTTAGGCTCAGTTCCACTAGAGAATTTGCTAAAATTTTTGTGCTTTTCCTCTTTTTTATTGTGATGTTAAGGTTCATCATTACTCTTTGAGGTTACTCTGTGATTTATAGTTTTCTTACTGAGTTTAGAACAACTCTTTCTGTCTTCTAACTTTTTTGAGTTACTCACTGTTTAGAAGTTCTGTAACTAAACTCTTTTTTACCTCTTTTTGGTTTGTAGTGGTCCTCATTTGCCAATTGATGTCTCTGGTTTCCTCTTTACAATTTTGTAAGTTTATTTTACTTTGTATACTTCCATAGCTGTGTTGGTCTGGGTTATGCCATTTTGTTTATTAATGGTTGGTTGTGATTTGCTATTATTTGTGCTCTGTTCAAAGACTTCCTTTAGTATTTCTTGTAAGGTTGGTCAGGTTTTAACAAATTCCCTTAATTTCTGCTTATCTGGAAATCTTCTAATTTTGCCAACCTATCTGAGGGATAATTTTGCTGAGTATATAATTCTTGGTTGGGAAATTTTCTCTTTCAGGGTTTTATATATACCATTCCATTGCCTTCTTGCTTGCATGGTTTCTGCTGAGAAATCAGAGCTTAATCTTATTGGTTGCCCTTTATAGGTAACCTTTGTTTTTCCCATGCTCCTTTCCGGATTCTTTCTTTGTCTGTAGTTTTGGTGAGTTTGATGATGAT
>NW_006921970.1:1855452-1857559 GCF_000298275.1 Orycteropus afer afer | reverse complement strand
ATGCGAACCAGAAACAAGGAAGAGAGAAAAAGCTGAAAACTAGAACTTGAGAAGGGAAGAAAAAAGAATAATAATAATAGCAATAATTTTAAAAAACACAAAAATAAACAAACTGGGAAAAAAAAAAAAAAAATCTGGGCCTGGGCAAGCCAGAGAGTACTCAGGCTCAGTTAGAGCGCATAGACTGGAAATTTTTGTTGGCCCAGAAGGTGGGTGGGAGTGAGAGATGGCCACACCTGTGTTCACCAAGAGGATGTGGGTTATACAAGTAACAAGGAGAATGTTGCACCTTTCCAGTCATTGGTATCTGGAATGTCCTTGTGGTTCCTGGCAAGTGGAGCCTATTCTTTGGTCCCTGGAATCTGAGAGAATGCTGTGGTTTAAATATTCAAAATGGTCGAACCACTTGTAGACATTCAAAATGGCTGTGCCCTCTGGATAGCCAAAAATCCACACCTCAGCCCATCTCCCTCTTCACTGCTTCCCCTCATATTTACCAGGCACCAGTGCAGTTCTCCTTTCACTTGGCAATATCCAAGCTGTTCTTGCAGTCAGGATTGCTGATAGACCACAGCTCCATGTGTCTCCTTTTTCAGTGTTTTCATGAAGGTTCTTCTCCTAACTGGAGTTTAGTTCTCTTTCTGTATCTTTCCTTTCAAAGCTCAGGGCTCCAGGATTATCTTCTCTATCTGTGTTAATTGATTCCCTTTTTCTTTGTTGAAGAGAGTCTGTGTAGTTTGTCTGCTTATTCCGCCACCTTACCAGAACCTCTATCACTGCATGCAAATGTGAAAATCCTTAAATTGCTGGCCTCAGTGTTCATGTCAACTGGCACATGTTCATGTTGGAGATCTTGAGGGCCAAAAGCTCAGTTCGACTCCCGCACCAGACTCAGCACGTGGCTGGCCCAGTGGCTGAGGTGAAAGATGCTACTGCAGCTCCAAGTAGGGGCTCCACTTGGTAAGCATGGGAAATTCCCTTGCCACCAGCCCCCGTGCCCCACTGCTCACTGTCACCATTCAGAGTGACCCAGGCACTGTCCCTTCTGCCTCCTCAATTATAGTGTGTCTCTCTGACCTCCTCTCCCTCCTCACCTACTCTATCATAGACCTCACCCTGTCACCTCAGCAGCCCTCCCTCCTTCCTCTATGACACTTCCGTGGGTTACTCTGACATCTGCAACCTCTCACTTCTTTTTGTTCTTGTTGTTAAGCTAACTTTACATTCCTAGGTTAAACACTACTTATGATACATTTTTATATGTTCTTATATGTTCCTGGATTCAGTTTGTTGGTATTTTGTTGAGGATTTTTGAATCTATATTTTTAAGAATTATGGGTCTATAAGTAGATCTGCTGGCACAGTGAGCAAAGCATATGGATGCTAACCAAAAGGTTGGAGGTTCAAACCCACCCATTGCTCCATGAAAGAAAGATGAGACAGTCTACTTCTGTAAAGATGTACAGCCTTGGAAATCTATGAGGCCATTCTACTCTGTCCTATAGTGTCACTATGAGTTCAAATCAAGTCACTGGCAGTGGGTTTGCTTGTATTATTGCATGGTTCTGTGTTACTTTCATTTGTGTGTGTGTGTGTGTGTATGTGTTTGTGTGATATATTGTCTGGTTTGTAACAGAGTAAATTTGGGCTCCTAGAATGAACTGGAAAAAATGAAAAGAAACACACACACACACACACACACACACAAACATATATGTTGTTATTGTTAAGGCCATCAAGAGAGCTATGATTCATAGCGAACTTATGTACAACAGAATGAAACATTGCCAATCTGTGCCACTCTCACAGTCCTTGTTACACCTGAGCCCATCATTGCAACCACTGTGTCAATCCATCTCATTGAGAGCCTTCCCCTTTTTTGTTAACCTTCCACTTCACCAAGCATGATAACCTTCTCCAAAGAATGGTCACTTCTGACAACATCACTAAAGTAGGTGAGATGTAGTCTGGCCATTCTCTCTTCCAAGGAGCATGCCAACTGCACCTCTTCCAGTACAGATTTGTTTGTTTTTCTGGAAGTCCATGATATTTTCATTATTCTTTTCCAGCACCACAATTCAAAAGCATCAAATCTTCTTCAGTCTTC
>NW_006921970.1:1842042-1855352 GCF_000298275.1 Orycteropus afer afer | reverse complement strand
AAAAAAAAAAAAACCAAACTCACTGTCATGGAGTCAGATATGACTCACAGCGACCACTCCTTGGGTTTCCGAGGTGGTATCACTATGGAAATAGATTGCCCGAACTTCTTTCTGAGCAGTGGCTGTTGGGGTTGAACTGCCAGCCATCTGGTTAGCAGTCAAATGCCTTTGGCACTACACCACCAGACTGAAAATAAAATGGCTTGGGTTAGGTGCACCTTAGTCTTTAAAGAGACATCTCTTCTCTTTAGCACCTGAAAGAGGTCTTTTGTAGCAGATTTACCCAGTGCAACAGGTTGTCTGATGCCTTGACTGCTGCTTCCATTGCTGTTGATTATGGAACCAAGTAATATAAAATCTTTAACAACTTCAATCTTTTCTCCATTTATTGTGATGCTGCTTATTGGTCTAGTTGCTAGGGTCTTTAGTTTTCTTTATGTTGAAATGTAATCAATACTGCAGACTAGTTTTTAATCTTCATCAGTAGGTGTTTCAAGTCTTCCTCACTTTCAGCAAGCAAGGTTGTGTCATCTGCATGTTTCATGTTCTTAATGAGTCTTCCTCCAATCCTGGTGCCATATTCTTTTTCATATAGCCAAGCTTCTCAGATTATTTGTTCAGCATACAGATTGAATAAGTATGGTGAAAGGATACAACCTTGACATACTACCTTCTTGGTTGTAAACTATACAGGATCCCCTTGTTCTGTTAGAATGACAGCCTCCAGGTCTATGTACAGGTTCCTGATGAGCACAATCAAGTGTTCTGGAACTTCTAGTCTTCTCTATGTTATCCATAATTTGTTTTGATTCACACAATCGAATGATTTTCCATAGTCAATAAAACACAAGTAATCATCTTTCTAGTGTTCTTTGTTTTCAGCGAAGATCCATCTGACATTAGCAATGATATCCCTCATTCTATGTCCTCTTCTGAATCTAGCTTGCATTTCTGGAAGCTCTCCGTCAATATACCTCTGCAACCACTTTTGAATTATCTTCAGCAATATTTTACATGCATGTGATATTGATGATATTAGTATCATTAATATCATATTAATGACATTACTGATATTAAGGTGGGATCACCTTTCTTTGGAAAGGGTACAAATATGGATCTTTTCCAGTCAATTTTTCAGGTAGCTGTCTTCCAAATTTCTTGGCATAGACAATTGAGTGCCTCCAGCATGGCATCTGTTTGTACAAACATCTCAGAGCATATTTGGTCAAATCCTGGAGCCTTGTTCTCCAATTCCTTCAGTGCAGTTTCAACTTCTTCCTTTAATACCATCGGTTCTTGATCATATGCCATCTCTTGAAATGGATGAACACTGACAAATTCTTTTTGGTACAGTGACTCTGTGTATCCCTTCCATCTTCTTTTGATGTTCCCTGCATCATTCAATGTTGTGCCCATAGAATCTTTCAATATTGTAACTTGAGGCTTGAAATTTTTCTTCAGTTCTTTCAGCTTCAGCAATGCTGAGCATTTTCTTCTCTTTTGGTTTTCTAACTCCAGGTCTTTGCACCTTTCATTATAATAATTGACTTTGTCTTCTTGAGCCGCTCTTTGAAATCTTCTGTTCAGGTCTTTTTATCTTGTCATTTCTTCCATTTGCTTTAGTTACTCTCCATTCAAGGACAAGTTTCAGAGGCTCCTCTGACATCCGTTTTGATCTTTTCTTCCTTTTCTGTCTCTTTGAGGACCTCTTGCTTTCTTCATGGAGGATATTCTTGATGTCATCCCACAGTACTGGTTTTTGGTAATTGGTGTTTGATGCATCAAATCTATTTTGTGTATGGTCTGTAAATTCAGGAGGGACATAATCAAGGCCATATTTTAGCTCTCATGGACTTCTTTTAGTTATCTTCAGCTTCACTTTGAACTTGCATATGAACAACTATGGTCTATTCCACAGTCAGCACTTGACTCAGTTTTGACTGAATATATTAAGCTTCTCCATCCCCTCTTGCCATAGATGTAGTCAATCTGATTCCAGTATACTCAATCTGGTGAAGTTCAGGTGTACAGCCACCATTTATGTTGTTGAAAAAAAGGTATTTGCAATAAATATGTCATTGGTCTTGCAAAATTCTATCTTGTGATGTCCAGCATTCTTTCTGCTTTGGTAGGTAGGTAACTGAGGCCCTGAGGCCATCCCATAGGGCCAATAAAGCTATAGCATTGTGAAAGGGCAGTAAAAGATTTACCTATATATTTGTAACAGTATTCCCAATGATCAATTGGCTACCTTTTACTAAGCACTTACAAAGTTTCAAGCACTCTGCTAAATTCTTCACACATACATTTACACACAAACACACATACATATTTACCAGTATTATATTGGAAGCATTGTTTTAAAATAAAGGAAATAAGAAAGAGAAGTTAAGTAACTTCCAGTATCACATTCCTGAGCAGAAGATGGGTACTATTTTGTCATTTTCTAAGCACAGGACATTATGTTCCACATTTAATTAACACTTTTTGTGTTGGCATCTTATTAGGATAATAATACAGAGATTTTTTGAGGTATAAAACTCATCTATATAACTCAAGGAACTTTGAAGTTTCTGGTCAGGTGATTTTGCCTAAATTAGTTTTCACTTGCCCATAATAATACAGAATGTCTTTATTTGGGGAAAAAAAAATCAAAACTAGGTGATAATAGGTTTTTGTTTTCCTAGTATTATTCCTTGAATATTGAAGAAAATGTGAATAAAATTGCCATTTTTTAACTTAGTCTATTTTTCACAATATTGCCATGTTTAGTTTCTTAACTGATATCTTCTTCTCTTTCATTATATACACATGGTTTACAGTAAGGACTCTCTGTGATCTGAAGTGCCAAGCACAACATCATATTTCTTGGCTCTAATATCATTAGACAGTCATATTTCATGGCTGTGGCAGCAAGGCTATGACAGATGACACTTTGAGAGTGTTGGGGGAGAAAGCTCATATAGCACTTAATCAAATGGCTGCAATGTCTAAAAGGATTAAAGTCAAGCAGACTTTGACTCATAAAATTATGTTTCCTATTATTATCTTAAAGCTGACAGTGAAGTACTATCTATTATATATATGTATATATACATATACACACACACACACACACACACAATATGTATATATGTTTTGATTATTTAGTGCTGCTCTAACAGAAATTACCACAAATGGAATGGCTGGAACAAACAGGAATTTATTCTCTTACAATTTTGGAGGCTAGAAGACTGAGTTCAAAGTGCCAGGCTCTAGGGGCTGGTTGAATGCCCCTCAACCTGGGGCTTCAGCTCTGTTTCTTGCTCCTGGCCCACTGAAGCTGGAGTCTTTTCTTCATTCAGGCAGCTGCTGGCTGTTGAGGCTGACACAAACCAAAAGTCAACAAGTAAAAAGCCACAGTTCCAACATTACCGAACAACAGAGCAGGCCATTGATTCAAGTCCATTAAAAGTCACAAGATCAGCAGAGCATGGCAAGCTGCTGAATGAAGGCTCAGCCTTCATGTATCTCTCTCTATATATCTATATATCCTTATATCCTATATATCCATCCTTACATATATTCATCCTTGGTATGTGTGTGTGTGTGTGTGTATGTATGTACATATATAGCCTTAGTTTATGAAACTAAATCCGTAGGACAAAACCATTCCCTCCCTGCCCTGAGACTGTATATATCTATATTTTCTTTGCTTTTTTTTTTTTTTTAAGTATTCATGTGCATCTAACATTTTCTGAATAATAGAAATAGTGTTCTTGGTAACTGGGATCAAAAATCCTTCTTAAGTCACAAGCATTATACTGTTGCATGGCTATACAAAAATCTCACATACAGATATATGGTGCTAAGGTTCAGAGATACTTATTAAAATTTATTAAGGCATTTTTGACTAGTGTAATTTTACAAATTTTCTATGAGCAGTTACAATCCTAATTGTTTCTGGCTAAAATAAGTTTTTTCCCATCTCTACTATTAAAAAAAAAAAAAAAAAAACTTTTTTCACATATCACTTCTCCCCAAAACAACACTGATGAGAGGTTTATAGAATAACTGAAGGATCTTTTAGGAAATGAGCTTAATATGTATATATTAAGATGAAAACACACTGCTCTCCAGTTTCATCTGACTCACAGAGAGCCCTCCTTGGGTTTCCGAGGCAGTATCACTACAGAAGTAGATTGCCCAACCTTCCTTCTGAGGAGTGGCTGGTAAGTTTAAACCTCCAGTCTTCTGGTTAGCAGTCAAAGGCCTCAGGCACTATGCCACCAGAGCTCACACATATATATTTGTCTCACGTAAATCTTTTGAAATTCTGCATGACTTCCCTGTAGCTGTTTTCCCCACAAATATTTCATAAGAAAATCTAGATTTTTGCTTCTTGTAAGAACTCCAGATTTTGCAGTAGAAAACCATAGGCTTGCATGAGGTAAAGTCCCCAAATTCTTTCTGTTGTTGCTTCATTCATTGCTTCATTCTCCTTAAAAATCTTCATTATCTGATGTAATAAATATCTAGTTTGGATGTATAGTAAAATCACCTGTGAATAATTTAAATATCCAGCATTTCCATCTATCAGAAATAGAATTAAAGTTATTTATAAATAATGAAAGTAAAGGTCACAAACCTTGCATAAAGAATTATACAACAATTGAAACACCCTGAGACCACAAGGCATATTATGATTTTTTACCTTTACTATAAGAGAAAATAAGTTCCAGGTTAATGTTTTCCTGCAGGATATCTTATGTTAAGCAACAAATGCCTGAAACTTTATGGAACTATCCTGAAAGTTAACATTTCTATTTGCAGTTTTGCAGTTTTAATTGAGATTTAGTTAAAACTTGCACATTGCAGGCATTGTATATAAGCAATTTTTTCATAAGATTTCTTTCTATAATATTTGTGGAGTGCTGATATTTTTTGGGTAATGTGTCAAAAAGATCTCTAGTCATGGCCAAATATTCTTTTGCCACTTGAGCTGAACACTTGATACCCAATCAATCAGTAGCTGATGATGTCAATTAGCAGCTTGGTTTCCACAGCATTGAACTCAATGAACCTCCACTGATGCATAAGGCTGCCTGCCTCTTTAAAGAGATGTGTTGTTAATGCTAGGAAAATCTGATGGCTGGAATCGTGATTGCAGGCAAGGACAAATGTATTCCCTGCCCATATGGAAATCTGTTGCCATTCGTGGTTCTGGGAGCCCCTGTATCTATGGCTGTGGTGATACTACCTATTGGGAGGGCACAAGGAAGGAAGAGTGTCTGCACTTAACTGACAATCCTTTTTCTTTGGCCATGAAGCTGGACAATTCCAGTAGAAGGGTGACCCACCTGACAGCTATTGCAGAACTGGAGATAGAGTGGTAGGTGATTTTGAAGACCAGCTCTCTAAAATCACTATTGCCATTTTACCACCGTCTTGAATCCTGAAATCCTAGGATATAATAAAAGACACCCCATACTGACCCCAAATTTAATAAACAATATGTCAAAGAGAAAAAAAGAAGTGTAAAAGAAGGATCCATAGTTGGAAAATATGGCCTTGATGAAGAAATTGAAGATTTTTTTAAACAGCTTCTGAAGTATACAATTGAAGAAACATGCAATCAAAGTATATTGATAATTTCTGGGTATTGGAATGGTGAAGTCAGAAACAAAGAAGCATCAGTAGTTGGAAAATATGGGTGTGGTGATAGAATTGATGATGAAGATCGCTGGATAGAATTTTGCAAGAACAATGCAATATTCTCTGCAAATACCTGTTTTCAAGCACATAGAGAGTGACTATGCATGTGAATGTTGCCAGATGGAATAGGCAGGAATCAAACTGACGTGAACGAGGTGATGGAGAAGCTCAATATCAACAGGTAAAGCAAGGCCAGGAGCTGACTGTGGAACAAACCATCAATTGCTCACATTCAAGTTAAAGTTGAAGCTGAAGAAAATTAAAACAAGTCCATGAGAGATAAAAGTTGATTATATTCCACCTGAAGTTAAAGACAGTCTGATGAATAGATTTGGCATATTGTACACCAATGACTGAAGACCAGATGAGCTGTAGGATGATATAAAAAATATCATACATGAATAAAGCAAGAGGTCATTAAAAAGACAAGGAAGGAAGAAAAGACCAAAATGTATGTCAGAAGAAACTCTGAAACTTGCTCTTGAACATAGAGTAGCTAAAGAAAAGGGAAGAAATAATGAAATAAAATAACTGAACAGATTATTGGAAAGGGCTGCTTGAGAAGACAGTAAAGTATTGTGAAATGTGCAAAAACCTGGGGTTAGAACATCAAAAGGAAAAACAGGTTTGGCATTTCTCAAGCTGAAAGAACTGAAGAAAAATGTCAACCCTCAAATTGTGATATTGAAGAATTCTATGGACAAAATGCTGAATGATGCAGGAAACATTAAAAGAAGATGGACTGAATACAGTCATTGTACTAAAAAGAATTGGTCAATGATTAACCATTACAGGAGATAGTATATGATCGAGAGCCAATGGTAGTGAAGGAAAAAGGCAAAGTTACACTGAAGGAATCAGTGAAAAACAAGGCTTCAGGAATTGAAGCAATCAAGATATAGTGATAATTACTGGGGGTTGGAATGGGGAAATTAGAAACAAAGAAGCATCAGTAGTTGAAAAATACGGGCTTGGTGATAGAATTGATGCTGGAAATCTCTCGATAGAATTTTGCAAGACAAATGCAATATTCACTGCAAATATCAATAAGCAGCATCATGATAAATGGAGAAAAAATTGAAGGTGTCAGAGACTTCACATTATTTCATTCTACAATCAACTCCAATGGAAGCAGCAATCAAGATATCAGACAAAGCATAGCATTGGGCAAATTGGCTGCAAAAGACCTCTTTCAAGTGCTAAAGAGCAAAGGTGTCTCCTTGAAGACTAAGATGTGCCTGACCCAAGCCATGATATTTTCAATCATCTCATATGCATGTGAGAGCTGGAAAATGAATAAGGAATTGATGCTTTTGAGTTGTGGTGCTGGTGAAGAATGCTGAAAGTACCATGGACTGGTAAAATAACTAACAAATCTGTCCTGGAAGAAGTGTAGCCGGAATGCTCCTTGGAACTGAGAATGGCCAGACTTCACCTCACCTACTTTGGTCATGTTGAAAGGAGAGATCATTCCCTGGAGAAGGATATCATGCTTGCTAAAGTGGAAGGTCAATGAAAGAGAGGAAGGCCCTCAGCAAGATGGATTGACACAGTGGCTGCAACTATGAGCTCAGGTATAGCAGGGATTATGCAGCTGGCACAGGTTGGGCAGTGCTTTGTTTTGCTGAACATAAGGTCAATATGAGTCAGAGAAGACTTGATGACACCTAAACAAGAACAACAAACTTTATATATATATATATATATATATATATATATATTTACTGACAGGTACAGTACTAGAAACCACTGCTTATATTTGCCAAGAAATTTGGAAGACAACTACCTGGACAACCAACCTGAAGAGATCTATATTTGTGCCAATATCAAAGAAAGATGATCCAACAGAATGTGGACATCATCAAACAATATCATTAATATCACACACAAGTAAAATTTTGCTGAAGATAATTAAAAAAATGGTTGCAGCAGTATATTCACAGAGAATGGGCAGAAATTCAAATAATTCAGAAGAGGCCATGGAATGAGGGATATCTTTGCTGACGTCAGATGGATTTTGCCTGAAAGCAAGGAAAATTAGCAAGATGTTTACTGTGTTTTATTGACTGTGTAAAGGCATTTGGTTGTGTGAATCATATCAAATTATAGATACCATTGTGAAGAATGGGAATTTCAGAACATTTAGTTGTGTTCATGAGGAACATGTACCTAGATGAAGAGGCTGTTATTAGAACAGAATAAGGGAATACTGCATGGTTTTAAATCAAGAAAGGGAGTGTCAATGTTGTATCCTTTCACCATACTTATTCAATCTGTATGCTGGGTAAATAATCTGAAAGCTGAACTATATGAGGAAGACTGGCATTAGAATTGGAGGAAGACACATTAAAACCTGTGATATGCAGAGGACATAAGCTGGCTTGCTGAAAGTGAAGAGGACTTGCAGCACATACTAATGAAGATCAAAGACTACAAGCTTCAGTATGGATTATGCCTCAATATTAAAAAAAAAAAAAAAGTCCTAAAAACTGGGACAATAAGCAATATCACAATAAATGGAGACAAGATTGAAGTTGCAGGGATTTAATATTACTTGGATCCATAATCAACACCCATAGAAGTGTTATTTTGAAGACTAAGGTGCACCTAACCCAAAAATGGTATTTTCAATTTCTTTATATGGGTGTGAAAGCTGGCAATGAATAAGGAAGGCTGAAGAAGAGTTGAAGCCTTTGAATTTTGGTGTTGGTGAAGAACATTGAAATTACCATAGACTGCCAGAAGAACAAGCAAATCTGTCCTGAAAGAAGTGCACTGGGATGCTCTTTAGAAGCAAGAAAGGCCAGACTTGGTCTCTCATATTTTGATCATATTTTCAGAAAGGACCAGTCTCTGGAGAAAGATATCATGCTTGGTAAAGTGGAGGGTCAATGAAAAAGGGGAAGACCCTCACTGGAATGGATTGACACAGTGACAGCAATAATGGCTTCAGGTATAGCAAATATTATGTGGATGGCACAGGACGGGGCAGTGTTTTGTTCTTCTGTTCAAGAGGTGCTATGAGTAGGAGCAGACCCCAAAACACCTAGCAACAATAACAACATACATGAGGACATTGCCAGATGGAATACGTAAGAATCCAATAAATTATATCTATGAAAAGAGATGAGAGAAAATCTCAGTAACATCTATGGAAAGATATGAGGGAAAACTCGGTATCATAAATCAGAACAAAGTTAGGAGTGTACTGCAAAACAGATCATCAATTATTTATATCTGAATTCAAGATGAAGTTTAAGTTAATTAAAGTAAGTCTTTGAAAGAGAAAGTACGACCTTGTGTATATGCCACCTGAGACCAAAATAGTATGTCAATAAAGTTGACATAATAAACACTAATGACCAAAGACCAGAAGCACAATGAGATGATATCAAGGCATCATAAATGAAGAAAGAAAAGGGTTATTAAAAATACATTAAAGAAAGAAAGAAAGAAAAAGATGTCAGAAGATACCTGACACTTGCTCTTGAATGTAGAATGCTAAAGCCAAATGGAAAAAAATGATGAAGTAAAAGATCTGAATAGAGGATCTCAAAGGGCTGCTTGAGAAGACAAAGTAAAGGAGTGTAAAGAAAAGACCTGTAATTACAATATCAAAAGGAAAAACACTTTCAGGGTTTTTAAAGCACCCAGAATAATAGCAGAAAACTATCAAAAGAAGATGGAAGGAACAAAGGAAATAATTGTACCCAAAATAACAGGTCAGTGTTCAACCATTTCAGGAACTAGCATATAATCAAAACTGATGGTTTTGAAGGAAGACGTCCAATATCTCTGAAGACACAGACAAAAAAGCAAACTAGGAATTGAAAGAACACCAATTGAGATGTTTCAACAAATGGATAAAATGCTGGAAGTCCTCATTTTCATTTACCAAGAAATTTGCAAAACAGCTCCCAGGCAAATTGACTGGCAGAAATCCATATTTGTGCCCATTCCAAAGAAAAGTGATGCAGCAGAATGCATAAATTATTACACTATATCCTTAATGAGAGCTCTGGTAGCATAGTGCCTAAGGGACTTGACTGCTAACCAGAAGGGTGGCAGTTCAAGCCCACCAGCCACTCCTCGGAAGGAAGGTCTACTTCCATATTGATACTGCCTCAGAAACCCAAGGAGGGGTTGTTATGAGTCAACACTGACTCGATGGCACATAACAACAACAACAACAACACCAACAACATATCCTTAATATCACAAGCTAGTAAAATTTTGCTGAAGATAATTAAAAAATGTCTTGCAGCAGTACATTATTGACAGGAAATTGTCAGAGATTCAAGACAGATTTAGAAACAGATGTGAAATGAGCGATATCATTGGTGATGTAAGATGGATCTTGACTGACAGCAGAGAGTACCAGAGAGATGTTTATGTATGTTTTATTGATTACGCAAATGTATTTGACTGTGTGGATCACAACAGATTATGGAAAACTCTACAAAAATTTTGAATTCAAGAACTATTACTGTTCTCATGTAGAACATGTTCACAGACCATGAGGCAGTTGTTCAAAGAGAAGAAGGAGATACATCGTTGTTTATAACAGAAAAGGAGTGCATCAGGGATGTATCCTTTCATCATACTTATTCAGTTTGCTGAGAAAATAATCCAAGAAACTAGAATATATGAAGAAGAATTCAGCATCAGAATTGGAGGATGACACAGTAACAACTTGCAATATGCAGATGAAACAACTTTGCTTGCTGAAAACAAAAGAAGACTCGAAGCACATGAAGATCAAAGACTATCAACTTCGGTATGGTATATATTTCAACATGAAGAAAACAAAAATTATCACAAATGGACCAATAAGCAACATCATGGTAGAGAAAATATTGAATTTGTCAAGTATTTCATTTTACTTTGATCCATGATCAATGCCCATGGAAACAGCAGTCAAGAAATCAAATGATCTATTGGATTGGACAATTCTTCTGTGAAAAAGTTCTGTAAAGTATTTTTTTAGCACTTTAAATAAAATATTTTAATACTTGCTTTTTAGCAGAAATGTCACTAAATGACAGAAGTGTGCCTGACACAAGCCATGGCATTTCATTTTCATTGACATAATATGCATACAAAAACTGGACAATGAATAAAGAAAACCAAAGATGGCTTTGAATTATGGTGCTGGCAAAGAATATTAAATATACTATGTTCTGTTGTACATAGGGTTGCTATGAGTAAGAGCCATGTCAACGGCACCTAACAACAACAACAACAACATAGACCACCAGAAGAACATATAAATCTGTCTTGAAGGAAGTACATCCAGAATGCTTCATAGAAGTAGAAGCAAGGATGGCAAAACTTCATCTCATATACTTGGACATGCTACCAGAAGAAACAAGTCTCTGGAAAGAACATTATGCTTCATACAGTAGAGGGTTAGTGAAAAAGAGGAAGACTCTGAAAAAGATAGAGTGACACAGTGGCTTTAGCAATGGCTTCAAACATAGCAATAACTGTGAGGATGACACAGCACCAGGCAGTGTTTTCTTCTGTTGTACTTAGGGAGCTGTGAGTTGGAACTAACTCGATGGCACCTAACAATAACAATAACAACAAAAGACAAGAACTCACTAAGTTGGTCCAAAACATTGGTTCAATTTCAAAAGCTTTTAAGTCTCTAATGAATATAGTTGAGTCCCACAAATAAAAATGTAACAAGTTCCAGATAATTCTTACTTTTAAAAATTAAAATAAAAACTGGATTGTTACACAGAAATTTCTAATTTTTATTGTAGGCTCAAAAAATTTATAACTATGATCTGAATACACACCCCCACACATGTACAACACATACACACACCACTCCTGGTCCAACATGATGTCTGTCCACAAGTATATAATACTTTAGTTACTTGATCAACCCTGAGAATTTATTTTCAGTCAACATATCTGAAATTGATATTTTCAAGAGGGAACATTTGAATTTTGACATATCTAATTCATTATGTCCACCAGACATAATGAATCTGTCAATTTGTCATACTGTGGTGTCTTTTGTGTAGCTGTAAGACTGGAGGCTGTGCCAACAGTATTTCAAATACCAGCAGGGTCAGCAATAGATAGATTTCAGTGGAGCTTCCAGGCTAATACATACTTGGAAGAGGGAAGGGACCATCTACTTCTCAAAGAATTGGCCAGTGAAAACCATATGAATAGCAGTGAAACACAGTCTGATATATTACTGGAAAATTTATGGATAGCCCTGAAACATTGCTCACTACAGTGCTGGAAGATAAGCCCCTGAGTTTGGAAGGCACTCAAAATACAACAGAGGAAGAGCTGTCTCATCAGAGCAGAGACAATGAAGTGGATAGAGTAAAGGTTTAAAGACCTCCATTTGCTGATGTGGCATAACTCAAAGTGAGAAGAAACAGCTGCAAACATCCATCAATTATCAGAATTTGGAATGTAGAATGTATGAATCTAGGAAAATTGGAAGTTGTCAAAATTGAAATAGGATGCATAAAGATCGATGTCCTAGGCATAAGTGAGCTAAAATGGACTGTTTTTGGTCATTTTGAATCAGACAACCATATGATCTACTATGCCAAGAATTGAAGAGGAATGGCATAACATTCATCATCACAAAGAATGTTGCAAGAGCTATCCTGAAGTACAATGCTGTCAGTGATAGGATGATATCCATAAGTCTACAAGGAAGAACAGTTAATATTAGTATTATTCAAATTTATGCACCAACCATCAATGACAAAGATGAGGAAACTGAAGATTTTTACCAACTTCTAGAGTCTGAAATTGACCACACACTCAATCAAGATGTGTGGATTAACACTGGTGATTGGAATGCAAAAGTTGGAAACAAGGAAGAAGCACTGGTAGTTGGAAAATATGGCCATGCTGATAGAAATATCAGAGATTACATGATAGAATTATGGAAAACCAATGATTTATTAATTGCAAATACCTTTTTTCAACAACGTAAACGGTGGCTACAGGTTGGACTTTACCAGATGGAGTATGCAGGAATCAGATTGACAACATCTGTGGAAAAAGGTGATATAGAAGCTCAATATCTTGAGCCAAAAGAAGGCTAGGAGCTGACTGTGGAACAAACCATCAACTGCTCATATGCAAGTTCAAGTTGAAGCTGAAAACAATTAAAATAAGTTCACAAGAGCCAAAATATTACCTTGATTGTATCTGTCCTGAAATTAGAGACCATCTGAAGAGGAGAAAGGGGATAAAAGCCTTGAACCAGGACAGAAGAGTAGTCAGCCCCAGGCTTACAGGTGAGGAGAGACAACGCAGGGACACCAGAGTAGCAGGCCGGAAGAGCAGGAGAAAGGGGATTAAAAGCCTTGAACCTGGACAGAAGAGCAGTCAGTCCCAGGGATACAGGTGAGGAGAGACAACTCAGGGACGCCCAAAGAAGCAGGCCAGAAGAGCATGAGAAAGGGGATTAAAAGCCAGGAAGCCAAACAGAGGAACAGTCAGCCAGGTGGGGGTGATAAGAGGGGTCTACAACAGCAGGACAAACTTGTCTGTCGGTTTGTCCTACTGTGGTGACAGGTAGATGTGAGTTTTGAGGCTGAGCCTCTGGTGTTTAAAACCCAGAGAGATGC
>NW_006921970.1:1832424-1839380 GCF_000298275.1 Orycteropus afer afer | reverse complement strand
ATTCCCTGGAGAAGGATGTCATGCTTGTTAGGGTGGATGGTCGACAAAAGAGGGGGAGGCTTTCAATGAGATGGATTGATACGGTGGCTGCAATGATGGGCTCAAGTATAGCAGGGATTGTGGGGCTGTCATGGAATCAGGCAGTGTTTCGTTCTGCTGTGCATGGGGTCACTATGAGTCAGAAACGACTTGACGGCACTTAATAACAACAACAACAACAACAAAGAGTAGATTTGATGCACTGAACACCAATGACTGAAAACCAGAGGAACTGTGGAATGACATCAAGAACATCATCAATGAAGAAAGCAAGAGGTCATTAAAAAGACAGGAAAGGAAGAAAAGACCAAACTGGATGTTGGTAACTTGCCCTTGAATGGAGAATAGCTAAAGCAAGTGGAAGAAATGACAAGAAAAAGAGCTGAACAGAAGATTTCAAAGAGCAGCTTGAGAAGACAAAGTCAATTATTGTAATGAAATGTGCAAAGAACTGGAGTTAGAAAACAAAAAGGCATTTCTCAAGCTGAAAGAACTGAGGAAAAAAATTCAAGCTTTGAGTTGGAATATTGAAAGATTCTATGGGAAAAATATTGAATGATGCAGAAAACATCAAAAGAAATTGGAAGGAATACACAGAGTCTCTGTACCAAAAAGAAATGATCAGTATTCATCCATTTCAGGAGGTGACATATGATCAAGAACCAACAGTATTGAAGGAAGAAGTCAAGGCTGCACTGAAGGAATTGATGACGAACAAGGCTCCAGGAATTGACGGAATACCCACTGAGATGTTTGAACAAATTGATGTCCTGCTGGAGGCACTCACTTGTCTGCTAAGAGATTTGGAAGACAGCTACCTGGTTAATTGTCTGGAAGAGATCCATATTTGTACCCATTCCAAAGAAATGTGATTCCACAGAGTGTGGAAATTATTGAACAATATCATTAATATCACATACAAGTAAAATCTTGCCAAATATAATTTAAAAAATGGTTGCAGCAGCATATTGACAGGGAACTTCCAAAAATGGAAGTTGAATTCAGAAAAGCATGTGGAATGAGGGATATCATTGGTAATGTCAAATGGATCTTGGCTGAAATCAAAGAATACCAGAAAGATTTTTACTTGCATTTTATTGACGATGTAAAAGCATTCAATTGTGTGGATCAGAACAAATTATGGGTAACATTAAAAAGAATGGGAATTCCAGAAAACTGTATTGTGCTCATGAGGAATCTGTATGTAGACGAAGAGGCTGTCATTTGAACAGAACAAGGGGAAACTGCAAGGTTTAAAATCAGGAATGGAGTGTGTCAAAGTTGTGTCCTTTCACTGTACTTATTCAATTTGTATGCTGAGCAAATAATCTGAGAAGCTGGACTATATGAAGAAGAAAGGGGCATCAGGATTGGTGGAAGACTCATTAATAACCTGTAATATGCAAATGATGCAACTTTGCTTGCTGAAAGTGAGGATGACTTGACGCACTTACTGGTGAAGATTAAAGACTATAGTCTGCAGTATGGATTACATCTCAACTTAAAGAAAACTAAAATCCTCACTACTGGACCAATAAGCAGCATCGTGATAAATGCAGAAAAGATTGAAGTTGTCAAAGATTTCATCTTGATTGGAACCACAATCAACATCAATGGAAGCAGCAGTCAAAAAATCAGATGATGTATTGTAGTGGGCAAATCTGCTGCAAAAGACCTTTAAAGTTCTGGACAGGTAAGATGTCTCTTTGATGACTAAGGTGCACCTATCCCAAGCCTTGGTGTTTTCAATCACCTCATACACATGTGAAAGCTGATAGTTAATAAGCAAGACCAGAGAAGAGTTGATGCTTTTGAGTTGTGGTGTTGGCAAAGAATGCTGAAAGTGCTATTGACTGCCAGAAGAACTGAAAGAATCTATCCTGGAAGAAATGCAGCCGGAATGCCCTTGGAAGTGAGAATGGCCAGACTTTGTCTCACCTGCTTTGGTCATGTTCTCAGAAGGGACCATTCCCCAGAGAAGGATATCATGTGTGGTAAAGTGGAGGGTCAATGAAAAAGAGGAAGGCCCTTAATGAGATGGATTGACACAGTGGCTGCAAATTTATATCAATCTTTGTCTCTAAGAATCACACACACACACACACACACACACACACACACAATGCTTAATTTATCTTGGCTGTGATCCTAGCTGTCACAAACTCTCAAAGGCTTTATTGTAGTGTTATTGAAACATGCAAATTGCTCAGATTCTGGAAGCATCCTAATGTACTAGACAGATTATATGAAAACATACAGATGCAAATTACATGGGATAAAAACTATTTATAGAAAATAATTTTCCTTTAAAATTTTTAAATTTTCTAAGCTTGAGACTACTAACTAGTCATCAGATTTTATGGTATCCTGAGTAATTAGTTTTGTGGTGTCCAATTAAAATTTAAAAATCTCTACAATCTCTTTTTAACATCAAATGTAATATTTAAGGAGAATACTTAAGTTATAGTTAGTTACAATGAATTCACTGCTGTATTATGGATTGAAAATAATGTTCCAGTTGAAAAGTGTACAACTAATAAAAAGCAAAACAAAAGAAATCAAAAACTTGTTTTTTGTTAAGTCGATTGCAACTTACCTTGTAGGACGGAATAGAACTGCCCCATAGGGTTTCCATGGAGCCGTGGTTGCACAGTGATTAAGCACAAACTGCTAATCAAAAGATCAGTGGTGGAAACCCACCATCTGCTCTGTGAGAGACCTGGTATTTCCAGGGCGCGGTTCTCTTTTGTCCTGTAAGGTCACTATGAGTTGGACTCGACTATATTGCAATGGGTTTGGCTATGTGGTTATGAAATCAAACTGCCACATCTTTCTCTTGTGGGAAAGATCACCTTTGTTTTTTGGCTGAATGCTTAACTTCTGTGCCACAGGGTTCCTTTACAGCCCACTGTTCAAAAACCAAACTCACCTGCATCCAGTCGATCTTGATTCATAGCAACTCCCATTGAGTTTCCAAGACTGTAAATCTTTATGGAAGCAGACTACCCAATGTTTCTTCCACAGAGCGGCTGGTGGTTTGTTGCCTGGGCAATAAATCTTTTGTGTGTAATAGAATTATCATTTCAAAATTGATATTTTAATACCAAACATGTAATTAATATGTCTCAGTGTTAAATATCCTTAATAATTATGCCAAGTACAAATTTTAAAGCAGTTTGAAGATCCTTACGGTACCATGAAACTTAGTTCCATTTTTGTGCTCCAGGTTTTTATGCACATATTTTGAAAACTATTTCATTTTTGTCTAAAAGTAGCAATCAAAAGATTAACAAACTATCATCCTTTCTTCTGTCATAAAATATTTTTAATTCAAGTATTAGAATTGTTGACTCACAAAAATTGTATTTTATGCTTAACTTAATAGAAATGGTCCTGGTTGATTAAGAATGTGTAATAAAGAATTGCATTTGCTTTTTAGCAAAGAGAATTTCAGAAAAATTTAGGTGGATTCTTAAGTGGGAAAAAAGTAACAATTAGTAAAAAAATTTACTATTTTATCGTCATTAAAATGGTTTATGTATTTGTTAAATTATACATGATTATAATGTTAATTATACATGATTATAATGTTAACGTAGAACATTAAGTATCACCTACTTTTTTTGATCTGAAGGTTTAAAAACAAGATCAAATTTTGAAATATAGTCAACAGAAAGAGAAACTATACTCAAATCCACATTTTTTTTTAATTTTTAAGTCCAAGCCCTTTTATCAATAGATGTAGGCAAATCATGATGTAACATTTAGAATTATTCATTCTAATGTTAAAAAAAAGAACTATCAGAAGAAAGAATTTCAATTGCTCTCTAGTAGTATTTTTATTATCAACATGCCAGATTTTTTACTTTTATTAGAATAATTGTTATTCTAAGTGACTATCTCTATTTCTTAAAACAGTTTTAGTTTTATGTGTAAAAGTTATGTTAGAGAAAATATAGTAAGCAGTGAAAGATGTAAAAACAGGAAAAGTTAAATTTTTTGCTAATGTATTATTTTTCAAAAAGCAGTCAGACCATTCTTGAATAGCCACCCACAAACACATGTTATTTTATGTTTGGCACTTGAGCACAAGTTTAGAGGGAAATTTTCTTGAAAATTTCACTTGGAAGTTAATTATAAAAGGGTATTTAAGATGTTATGCCCCATTTGTGAATTTATTATTTACTTATATATACTCACTGCTGTCAAGTTGATTTAGACTCATAACGACACCTCCTTGGGTTTCTGAGGTGGTATCTCTACGGAAGTAGATTGCCCAATCTTCCTTCAAGGAATGGCTGGTGGGTTTGAACCAGCCTTCTGTTAGCAGTCTTATGCTTTAGGCACTCCACCACCAGAGCTCCCCTAGTTATTATACAGGCTTGTTTAATGAATATATATTTTTTTGGTCAAGAGTTATCAATTTTTGACACAGTCTATTGCATTCATTGTCTGGAGATTGTGAATTTCTCTAAGGCAATAGAGAAGAATTTATAGAATTAAGTCGAAGCTTAATGGTGACTACAGTACAAAAAAAATAAAAAAAAAAAAATACCTTGTCATTTTTTCTTTACATTACAACATCTCAACTGATTTCCTTGCCTCTAATTTTGCAGCATTTGACTGCTAACCAGAAGGCTAGCAGTACAAAACCACCAACCATGCCATTCCTTGGAAGGAAGACTGGGCAATCTACTTCTGTAGTGACACTGCCTCAGAAGCCCTAGGAGGGGTTGCTATGATTGGATCCCACTCAAAAGCTGTGAGCTTTTTTTTTTTTTTTTGGTTTAATCTTGCTCCAAGAGAGAACTGGCAGTACAAAGGTAAAGAGCTCGGCTACTAATCAAAAGGCTGGCAGGTCAAACTCTCCCAATGGCTCTACAGGAAAATGATCTGGTAATCTACTTGCATGAAGATTGTTGTTGTTGTTATTAGGTGCTGTCTACTCAACTCTGACTCACAGTGACCCTATGTACAACAGAATGAAACACTGCCTGGTCCTGTGCCAGCCCCATGATCCTTTCTATACCTGAACCTATCTTTGCAGCCACTGTGTCAGTCCATCTTGTTGAGGGCTTTCCCCTATTTTGTTGACCCTGAAACTTTACTAAGCATCATCTCCTTCTCCAGGGAATGCTCCCTTGTGACAAAATGACCAAAGTAGGTGAGGCAACCTCTGGCCATTCTCACTACCAAGGAGCATTCCAGCTGCACTTCTTCCAGGATTGATTTGTTAGCTCTTCTGGCAATCCATGATACTTTCAGTATTCCTTGCCAACACTACAACTTAAAAGCATCAACTCTTCTTCAGTCTTCCTTATTCATTGTCTATCTTTCACAGTCATATTAGGTGATTGAAAACATGAGGTGATTGAAAATATCATGGCTTGGTTAAGTTAAGCTCACCTTCATCTTCAAAAAGACATCTTTCTCTTCAACACTCCAAATAAGTCTTTTGCAGCAGATTTGCCCAGTGCAATACAGTGTCTGATTTCTTGACTGCTGCTTCCATTGGTGTTGATTGTGGAATCAAGTAATAGGAAATCTTTAACAACTTCATTTTCTTCTCCATTTATCGTGATGCTGCTTATTGGTCCAGTTATGAGAATTTTCATTTTCTTTATGTTGAGATGTAATCCATGATGCAGACTGTAGTCTTTATAATCTTCATCAATAAGTGCTTCAAGTCATCTTCCCCTTTAGGAAGAAAAGTTGTATCTTCTGCATATCATAGGTTGTTAATGAGTCTTCCTCGAGTTAGAAAACAGTCTGGGGCAGTTCTACTCTGTCATATGGGACTGCAATGAGGTGAGATGGAATCTAAGACGTCTAACAACAACAATCTCGCCTCAGAGCCCGTGGGTGGTGAAGCACTCAACTACTAGCCAAAAGTTTAGCAGTTTGAGCCCATCAGATGCACTGTGAAGACAGGCTGGGTGATCTCCTTCTGGAGTGTCACAGCCTTAAAACCCCTATGGCGCAGTACTACTCTGTACACACAGGTTGACATGAGTCGGGATCAAGTCAGCAGAAACTAACAGCAACAACAGCAATCTTGCTCTACTCATACTAATTTACTTCATTGTGCCCAGACAATCTTAAGACACATCTAAAAGCAAGCCCTCTACTTATACCTTTCAACAGATCCTTGTTACCAACAGGATAAAGTCCCAGATAATGTTTAGGATATCGACTGCTCTGAAAGATCAGATATCTTCTTGACCTCTTGCACACACTGAATGATTCTAAAATACAGGTCTATTTACTCCTAAACTCTGGACCTTCCACCAACTGTCTCTCTAACTGAGACATTCTTATCTTTCTTCATCTTAATCTTCTTTGTCTTTCATTGCTGCTAAGGAGCCACCTCTTCTTGAACCCCTTATTCTAGGTTGATGTATCTTCTATATTCTCCTCAAGCCCTTTGGGTTACACTGTTAAGGTACACATTTCTCTCTTCATGTAGATTAATTTTGATTAATTGACCTTCAATTGTTTATTATTCAAGGTTTTTACTTTTATATCTCACTTCAAAAATTTTTAGAGATAAATTACTTAAAGAAGATACAATATGTGCTGTAGTAGAAAATTATACTTAAATAGTTTATGTATAATGAAATATTTTGAACCTATGGACATGCCTCCTCTTTTGACCTTCAACCTGAAATTGAATTTTACTGTAGAAGTTAAACGAGTTCTAAAGCATATCATTCTTACTTAGAACTGAAATAGTGTTACTCATAAATAAAGAATATTAAAACACATTATATTTTAACTATTCCATTTTGTATTTTAGTGAATTAATTATCATATTAAGCTTCATATTGTTGTTGTTATTTTCCATCGAGTCGGCCCCGACTCATAGCGACCCCTCCTTGGGTTTCCGAGGCAGTATCACTACGGAAGTAGGATTGCCC
>NW_006921970.1:1828900-1832324 GCF_000298275.1 Orycteropus afer afer | reverse complement strand
AGGAGTGGCTGGTGGGTTTGAACCGCCAGCCTTCTGGTTAGCAGTCAAGTGCCTTAGGCACTATGCTATCCTCGGAAGGAAGGTTGGACAATCCTACTTCCTTAGTGATACTGCCTCAGAAACCCAAGGAGGGGTCACTATGAGTCGGGTTTGACTCGACGGCATATAACAACAACAAGCTTCACATTAAACTAGTAAAATATCATTAAATTATTTTGTGTGAAAAAAAGTATATTTTATAATTTAGGGAATTTTTGTTTAGACTTTGAGTATAAAACATCGCTAATCATTTTATGTTGCCATCAATGTTCTGTAGACTCTATTCAGAGTTCAGAAACACTGAAAATTTTGTTAAAAAAATGCATATTGAAGAAACAAAATATTGTCTACCATGAATTCTTTTCAGTTTTGGAAGAAGATTTTATTCTGAATTCTTGTTGTGACAACAAAAAAGCGGGGAGGGCTTTTCAATCCCATGATTTAGGAAAATATTATTGAAATGAATGCTCTTTGGTTATACTGTTCATTCCTTCAGTGCTGAATCCTAAAGCCAGTGGCTTAATTTTGTCGATGACTAACTTCCATTGTGCAGAGGACTTAATTACATACTGTGGATCAGTTTCTATTTTGCCAGGCAGCCATTCATCCATAAAAGAATGCTGTAGAAAGTAAGTGGTAAAATGCAGAAGAAATTGAAAGCACATGATATTAGTCAAGAAGCAAATAAGTAGCTTTCAAAGAAAAGCCTGAATACTTTAACTAGGAGTTGGTTTGCACTTGTAAAAGAAAAAGTTGTCAGCCAATGTGAAATATTTTGTATTGTTTCTGTGTTTAACATTATAATATTATTTGACTTGAGTTTTGCATTTTTGTATACTAGCACAATTCCCCAAGCAAAACCAAATTTTTAACCCATAACATTTTTTTTTAACAAAGTAAAACATTTTTATTATGTCTGTGTTCAATAACATGGGATAACCCATAACATTTTGAAAAGAATAATTTTGCCATTTGGAGGTGTATGGCTAGTATCCATTCACTCCTTTGTGAGATTATTTCTAATTTATGACCATGGCTTCTTAGGGATTGAGCAGACAGATTCACAGTGATCCTGGGTTATTAAGTCAGGCAGGTTTGAGAGATTTTGGTCATTTCTAAACTGCTTTATTGCTTGACTACTGCTTAGAGTCTAGCTTATAATAGCAAGATGTAATTTTGAAAATATTACATGCTCAGCCCATGGCTGTACTAACTGGCTTCAAATCATTACTCTAAAATAGATGTATAAGTAAAAGTAAGTATCTTAAGCAGATTTTATCCAAGCATGAGATAAACTTCCTAATTACAGTATGGAGTATGGATGAGCATATTCTGTCAGCTATGTGTAGCAGTTTTCAGTGTTGCCAAAGATCTTCCTCATGAAGGAATTTAGGAAGAAAGCCCTGTTAAGCATTATGGAAAGACAATAAACTTGCATTCAGAGGACTTCCAGAATCAAAGAAATTTCTGACTCTGGTCTCATTTCTTCTTCTTCTTTTTTTTTTAATGAATCAGTGCATACACTTGTTGAGAACAAGATTTTCTTAGGTTTTAGCCTTGACATATAATCTTAAATTCCAATATTTAGAAATTAACTTATTTGTATTGATGGTTAAGTTATAACCTTGCTTAAAGACAAAGAAATACACTTCATTTAGTGGATAAAACAATAGATACTAATTTCATGGTAACTTTAGAGATATTCAAAAGAAAGTATTTAATTATTTATTTAACTATCCAGTTCAAATGTATCACAGTATATCATCTACAATATAAATTCATTGAAGAATGTGAAAACTACTCTCAAAATTATATATATATGTATTGGAAATAGAACAGGCTTGTTTTCTCTAATATAGCCCTAGATTACCACATTGCTGTGAATGAAGGACACGTCTGAGGGAAAATCTCCCAGGAAAACTTTTCCTAACTTATCACCGAATTTGCTTAATATATCATGAAAATATTCAAGTTCAAGATACTTTCGTTCAGAGAGCCTAACCTAGAATAAGATTTCTTCTTCTTTTCTTTTTTGAAGATAATAATAACTTAGACCTGGAAACATCATCAATGAATATATAAAATGGAAATTGAGAATAAATGGCCATGTAAACATTATGGACTTAGTATCACTACATGAAAGACTTTCAAGATAAATGAGCTTGGTTTCTCTTAATATACCATGAATAATTACAGTTACAATAACTACAATTACAGTTGAGGTCTTAGTTTAGCCATAATGATTTTGTGACACTGAAAATAAATGATTATAAAATAAGTTTTAGAACAAAAAACATTTCAGGGTTTTTTTTTTTCCTGTATTTCCTCTTGTAAATCCTTTTTACTCCCTTATTCAATCAATCTTGAATTGCTAAAGAAAGCCAGTAAGTCATCACAGAAATACTTTAAGTGCTTATAGCCTAGGAAAAATTTGGACTCCATTTCTACCAAAGAATGCATTATTAAAAAATCTGTAAACTATCTTTTAAATGTACACCCATGCAGCCAGACAACCACTGCCACCACAAAGAAGGAAAATGGGCCAAAAGTGACTCAAACGGGGATCTTTGTATATCCTGCAGAAAGCTGGGGACATTGAACATATTTGTGGCTTCATTTCAGGAAGCAGACTCTGACTTGTTGATGAACATATTATGTACTTAAAAAACTGAGGCCATGCAATATGTTTATACTAACTCTTGGTTAAATACACCAAATTTAAATTCTTCATTAAAAAAGTGGAAAACCAAAGAATGAGCTTGATCTCCCACACAGTTCTGTAGCAAAAGTTGCCACCTCCAGAAGTAGAGGATACAATGTTTTTCCATTTATAATTTCCTCATGCTTAAAACTTGGCTGTGAAAAGCCAAGTCCCTTCAAACTGATGGAATTTGGGATAGAAACCAGGGTACTGTGTGTATTTTTTTTTTTTTTTTTCGTGCAGATAATTTAAATACCTCAGTTGCTTATGTGGAACAGGAATGCCAAAATTCCAAGTTTTCTTATAGCCATATATCTTCCTGTTCTAGTTACCTAGTGCCGCTCTGACAAGAATATACCACAAATGGGATGTCCTTTAACAATTTATTCTTACAATTTGGAGGCTTTAATCCAAGTTCAAAGTGCCAAGGTTTAGGGGCTGGGTGAAAGCCTCTCAGCCTTGGGTTTCAGCTCTGCCTCCATCTCCCAGCACACTGAAGCTAGAGGCTTTTCTTCACTCAGACAGCTGCTGGCTGCTGAGGTTGCTAAGCCCAAGGCTGACATGTAAAAAGGCACAGTCCCGATATTTCCAAACCACATGGCAGGCCATTAATTTAAGTCCATTGTAAGTCCCAAGGTTGGCAGAGCATGGCAGGCTGCTGAACAACGACACAGCTACATGCAG
>NW_006921970.1:1816586-1828105 GCF_000298275.1 Orycteropus afer afer | reverse complement strand
AACAAAGAAAGTTTCCCACCATATATAAACCTTTCCTTGACCCTCCACAACAATGAACTAATACTATATTTGTCCTTCCATGATTGACCTATTTCATTCAGCATAATGAATGAATCCTCCAAGTTCATCCATATTGTGTAGTGTTTTGCAGACTCTACATTATTCTCTACTGCCTGCATAGCATTCCATCATGTGTATGTACCATAGTTTGGTCATCTACTCTTCCGCTGATGGGCCTGTAGGTAGTTTCCATATTTTTGCTATTGTAAATAATGCTGTAATGAACATGTGTGTGCATATATCTGTTCCTGTCCTAGTTCTCATCTCTCTAGGATATATATCTAGTAATGGGATTTCTGGGTCAAATGGCATCTCCAATTCCAGCTTTCTTAAGAATCGCCATACTGCTTTCCACAGCATTTGTATCACTTCACAGTCCCACCAGCAGTGTATGAGTGTCCCAGTCTCTCCACATTCACACCAGCATTTGTTATTTTCTATCTTGCTGAACCTTGCCATCAGGCTGGGGTGAGACCGTATCTCATTGTTTTGATTTGCATCTCTCTGATGGACAATGATTTTGAGTGTCTCTTCATTATTAGCTTGCCACCTGAATATCTTCCTTGGTGACATGTCTATTCATGTCTTCTGCCCATTTTTCAATTGGATTGTTAATCCTTTTGCTGTTGAGATGTTGGAATTTTCTATAAATCTTAGAGATAAGTCCCTTGCCAGATATGTAATTATCAGCAAATATGAATTTATTGCTGCCATTTTTGTTACGTGCTTTTTCGTGGTGTCGATTTCTTTGTTCCATATAATTTTCTGTGCTGAGCTAGTTTTGTCTTCGAATTGTGTTATCATTTCCTTCATTGTTGTTGTTTTAGTATTTGCTAAATATTTGTGCTGGTCCTCTTTTTTCTTTTGATGTGAAGGTTTTCTTTGAGGTTACCCTGTGATTTACAGCTTTTTTTCCCAAGTTCAGAACAGTCTGTTTTATCTTGTAGTTGTCTTGACTTCCCTACCATCTAGAAGTTCTGTAATGACACAGTTTTTTCCTTCTTTTTAGTTTGTGGTTGTCCTCATTTGTCAATTGATGTCTCGGTCCCCTATTTACAATCTTGCAGGCTTATTTACTTTGGATACTTGCATAGCTGGATTGGTTTTGGTTGTTGTTTGCTGTTTTTGCCTCTCTGTCCAGAGGACTCCCTTTAGGTCTGGTTTTAACAAAGTCCTTTAATTTCCGCTTATCTGAAAATGATCTAATTTCACCATCATATTTGAGGGACAGTTGTTCTGGGTACATAATTCTTGGTTAGAAATTTTTTTTATATATATACCATCCCATTGTCTTCTTGCCTGCATGGTTTCTGTCAAGAAATCCAAGCTTAGTCTTATTGGTTGCCCTTTGTAGGTAAATTTCCATTTTTCCCATGCTGCTCTCAGGATTCTTTCTTTGTCTCTGGTTTTGGTGATATTGATGATGATTTGTCTGTGTGATTTTCTTTTGGGGTCTATACTGTTTGGGGTTCGTTGGACTTCCTGAATGGATATATTCTCATCTTTCATCATACCAGGAAAATTCTCTTCCAACAAATCTTCGACAATTTTCTCTGTAGTTTTGTCTCTTCCCTTTGTGGAATTCCAATTACACATAGGTTATTCCTTTTGATGGTATCCCACATGAACCTTAGGTTTTCTTCATTTTGTCTTGATCTTTTTTCTGACTGATCCCTTTCCACAGAAGTGTTCAGGTATTTACCTTCAATCTCATTAATTCTGTCTTCCATTGATTTAATTCTGCTCCTTTGCCCATTCATTGCCTTATCTATTTCTGAAAATTTAATATTAATTTTCTGGATTTCTGTGTGTAGATTTTGTATCATTTCTAATTTTTCATTTATTTTATCATTTTGTTCTTGTTTTGTCTTTCAAAATTATTCTACAGTTTTCTCTGTGTTTTCCTTGATCTGTCTCTCCTTTCCTCGAAGATACCTAAATATAATTCTTTTGAATTCCTTATCAGGTAGTTCCAACGCTGCATCTTCCTCAGGGATGTGTTTTGGGTCCGTATCCTGGTCCTTTGTTACTCCTGGTTTATTCTGCTTCTTTGTGTGGACTGTGATGCTCTGTTGTCTCCAAGGCATAGTGACATTTTTGTGTTTGTATTTAATTGGTGATTGTATGTTGGAGTGACTTGCCGGTAATTTTTGTTTTCTTTGTTTTGTTTGTATGTTATCTATGCAAGCAGGGTACTTTGCTGTGCTCCTTTATTTAGTAGTTGACAGCACTTATACACTCAACACCTGTCTCCTTTCCTGTTGTCAGTCTCTCATGTGTCCCTGCCAACCTTGGTGTACAGAGGCTGTTCTTAGGTCCCTGGAATCCAAATGAGAATGCTGTCACTTTAAAATCCAAAATGGTTGCCACTTGTAAAGGTTCAAAATGGCTGTGCCCTTAGTCACTTTAACTCTCCCAAATGGTCACTACCTGTAAACATTTAAAATGGCTGTACCCTCAGTCAGTTTAAATTTCCAAAATGGCTGCTGCATGTAAACATTCAAAAGGGCTACACCCCCTGGACAGCAGAAAGTCAATAGCTCAGCTTGTCTCCCTCCTTGCTGTTTCCTTTCCTAGCCGTAGGCCACCAGCACAGTTGTCCCTGAAGCCCTTGGTGACCAGGGCTGATCTTTACATCAATTCTCAGATTCCAACACCTCTTGGAAATAAGCAGGCTGTTGGTTCTGTCTCAGAGCTGACAGTCTGCAACTCCAGCCATCTCTGTACTCACTGTTTTCATTCAGATTTTTCCAGTAGTTGGTGCCTAATCCACTTCTATACAGTTCGTTTCAAAGCTTGGGGCTCCAGGATTATCTTCTGTATCTCTGTTAATTTTTTTTTCTTTGTTGAAGAGCATCTGTGTCTCTTGTCTGCCTATTCCTCCATCTTCCTGGCTATCTACTTCTGAAAAAATCAACCAGGGAAACCCTATGAAGCACAGTTTTACTCTGACATGTGAGGGATCACTATGATTCAGAATTGATTGGACATCATCTGATTTATAGCTTTTTTTTTTTTTTAAAGCTAGATGTGTAGTGACATCTCATTGTTATTTTAGTATACAATTCCTTATAGACATAAGATCCTGAAAAGCTTTTCTGTGCTTTTTTGCCGTCTGTATATCTTCTTTTATGGGATGTCTGCCCAGATCTTTGCTCACTTTTTTTTTTTTTTTTTTTTAATTTAAATTGTGATTTGGGTTAAAGTTTAAAGAGCAAATTCACTTTCCATACAGCAGTTCACATACACATTGTCTCATGAAACTACAATTTCCCACAATGCAGCAGCTCCTCCCCCACACCCTCCCCATAGTTACCTCTTCCCTGTGTCCTTCCCTTAATGCACTCCTGCTGCCTGAGCTGTTTCCCTGTGCATACACAGTCCTTCTATTCTCCAATGATTGTTCTCTCTAAGGAATATATCTACCTAATGTAAATGTTCAGCTCATATAATGATCAGCTCATATGCCTTTTTTTTTTTTTTTTTTTTTTTTGGTCAGCAAGCCACAGGAGTTCATTTCCAGATTTAAAGAACAGCTAGGGGCCATAGTCTCAGAGATTCTATCATGCCAGTAAGCATGGTCCCTTTTTTTTTTTTTTTTTTTTGTCAGAAGATTTTGAGTTTTGTTCTACAATTTTATCCCACTCTATCCAGGATCTCTTACAAAGATTTCCCTCCAAGTGGTTGACAGTGGTAGCCAGGCACCATCTAGTTCTTCTGGTGTCATAGACATGTAGGCTGAGGACTGCATGGTATACTAGTCCCTTGCACTAATTTTTTCCATGAGTCTTTGGTTTTCTTCATTCTTCTTTGCTCTACACTAGGAGAGACCCATCATTGCATCTAGATGGCTGCTTGCAAGCTTTTAATATCTCAGTCACTACTCCCCAAAGTAAGATGTAGAAAAATGTTTTGTGTAGTATGTTATGCCAATTGAGCTTGATGTTCCCTGTAACTATGGTCCCAATCTCATAAGTCCAACTACTAGCTACCTCTGAGTAGCTGCTTTTGACCAAAAAAGTGACTACAGTCTTATCCCTTGTCAGCTAGCTCTACTATATACCTGGGAATTCTTACACAAAATACAAATACACTTGTAGAAACATTGTCTGTCAACCCTATATGTGTTCTTGAGCACACTTCCACCTGCATAGGCATACCTGACCATTCAGCCTGTCCACCCACCTATCCACCCGCATACCCATGTTTGCCTTCACTGACACTGCAGTTCTCTATGTGCAGAAGGGTTTATCTTTGTTCTCTGTACCTCCCATGCACCTCTCTATGTCTTCCTCTTCCTCAGTGCCACCATGTTGATCACTCACATTTGGTACGTTGCTCTTCCCTTCACCCAAATCCATTCTTGTGTCTACTGATCTAGCAGTGCTCCCCCCCATTCCCAGTAGCCAACAAGGAATATATCCTTCCATATATAAACCTTCCCTTGAATTTTCACAATTACAGACTAATACAATATTTGCACTTCTCTGATTGACTGTTTCACTCAGCATAATGTCCTCCAAGTTCATACATGTTATGTGGTGTTTTGCAGATTCTATGTTATTCATTAGGGTTGCATAGTATTCTATTGTGTGTATGTACCATAGTTTGGTTATCCATTCCTCAGTTGATGGACACCTACGTTGTTTCCATCTTTTGGGTATTGTAAATAGTGCTGCGATGAACATGCATGTGTATGTGTCTGTTCTTGCCCTGGCTCTCACTTCTTAAAATATATACCTAGTAATGGAATGGCTGGGTCAAATGGGATTTGTAATTTCAACTTTCTGAGGAATTGCCATACTACTTTCCACAGTGGTTGTATCATTTTACAGTCCAACCAGCAGAGTATGAGTGTCCTAATCTCTCCGCATCCTCACTAGCATTTGTTATTTTCTGTCTTGTTGAACTTTGCTACTAGTGCTGGAGCAAGATGGTATCTCATTGTTGTTTTGATTTGCATCTGTCTATTGGCTCTGGTAGTGTAGTGCCTAAGGCACTTGACTGCTAACCAGAATGCTGGCAGTTCAAACCCACCAGCCACTCCTCGGAAAGAAGGTTGGGCAATCTACTTCTGTAGTGATACTGCCTCGGAAACCTAAGGAGGGGTAGCCATGAGTAGGGTCCGACTCGATGGCACATAACAACAACAACAACATACATACATACTTACACTTATACACATATGTAGTGCTATAATATCAGCACTGATTCATGTTGTGTATGTGTATGATTGTGTGCATAAAAATTTAAAATATATTTGGAACTTAATAAATTGTATTACAGATTGTTGTTGTTGTTGTTATATGCCGTCAAGTTGGCCTGACTCATAGCGACCCCTCCTTGGGTTTCTGAGGCAGTATCACTACGGAAGTAGGATTGCCCTAGCTTCCTTCAGAGGAGTGGCTGGTGGGTTTGAACCGCCAGCCTTCTGGTTAGCAGTCAAGTGCCTTAGACACTATGCTACAGATAGTATTTGTGTTTAAAGTGTGTAGTATATACTAGATTTGCTTGTCAACATTTCCTATACATGGGAAGATTGCATTTTCCCACTGTTCTAAAATTATAGATGTCCTTGGCCATTATTCATTAATCAAATATGCTTTTAAGAATTTGTGCACAATTCTCAACATTTTTCCCCTGTTACCTGTAACAAATACTCATACTCCTACAAGAAAAACCAGTTAATATGGCTATTCTCTATTATTCAAATTTATGCACCAACCACTAGAACAAAAGATGAAGAAATTGAAGACTTTTTTCAGCTTCTGCAGTCTTACATTGACCAAACATGAAATCAAGATGTGTTGATTATCAATGGTGACTGAAGTGCAAAAGTTGGAAACAATGAAGGATCACCAGTAGTTGAAAAATTGGCTTTGATGACAGAAATAATGCTGGAGATCACCTGACAAAATTTTGCAAGACCAACGACTTATTCATTGTAATTACCTTTTTTATAACAACACAAATGGTGGCTATACACGTGGACTTCACCAGATGGAGTACACAGGAATCAGATTCACTACATCTATGGCAAGAGGCAATTGAAAAGCTCTGTATCTTCAGCCTAAACAAGGCCAGGAAATGACTGTGGAACAGACCATCAACTGCTCATATGAAAGTTCAACTTGAAGTTGAAGACAATTAAAACAAGTCCATGAGAACCAAAATATGACCTTGAATATATCCCTCCTGAATTTGGAGACCATCTAAAGAATAGATTTGATCCATTGAACACAAAAGACTGAAAACTAGAGAAATTGTGGAATGACATCAAGAACATCATCCATGAAGAAAGCAAAAGATCATTAAAATGACAGGAAAGGAAGAAGAAAACAAAAATGGATGTCAGAAGAGACTCTGAAACTTGCTCTTGAGTGGAGAATACTAAAGTAAATGGAATAAATGACAAGATAAATATTCTGAACATAGGATTTCAAAGAGCAGGTTTAGAAGACAGTCGTTTATTATAACGAAATGTGCAAAAACCTGGAATTAGAGGAACAGAAGGGAAGAACACACCCAGCATTTCTGAAGCTGAAAGAGTTGAAGTAAAAATTCAAGCCTCAAGTTGCAATATTGAAAGATTCTATCAGCAAAATATTGAATAAGGCAGGAAACATAAAATGGAAGTGAAAGGGAGGAGTTACAGTAAGATGGTGAATAGGCAGACAAACTACACAGACCCTCTTCAACAAAAAAAGAGGAACCTATTAACACAGGTACAGAAGATAATCCTGGAGCCATGAGCTTTGAAGGGAAGGATACAGAAGTGGACTAGATTCCAACTGGTGGAAGAGCCTACATGATGATGGCAAAAAAGGAGTTGTGGTGTTTCAACCATCCTAATGGTTTGGACAGTTTGGATATTGTCCGGAGGTGTTAGTACCTAAGAATTAGCCTAAAGATCGGCCCTGCTAGCAAGGGCCTGCACACAGGACTGCACTGGTGGCTGGTGAATGAAAGGGGAACCAGCAAACAGGGAGATGGACTGAACTGTGGACTTTTGGCTTTCCAGAGGGTGCAGCCATTTTGAATGTTTACTGGTGGTTTGACCATTTTGGATATTTAAAGTGACAATGATGTTCTCTCAGATTCCAGGGACCTAAGAAAGGCTCCACATGCAGATGACAGCAAGGACATACTGGACACTGAGAACTGGAAAGGTGAGATATTCCCTTTGCTATTCTTATACTCCATACCCTCTTGCTGAACAGAGGTGTAACCACCTCTCAGTCCCACCTGTCTTCAGGGCCAGAAGGAATTCCCTCAGTCTGTGTACACTGACAGATCCTGGGTGCCTTGCCACACCCTGCCCAGATTTTTTTCTTTTCTCTCTTTTTTTTTCTTTTAGTTTGCTTGTTTTTGTCTGTTTTAAATGTTTGTTTGTTTGGGTTTTTTTTTTTTTTTTTCATTTTTCTTATTATTATTCTTTCTTCTTCCCTTCCCAGGTTCTACTTTTTGGCTTTTTCTTTCTTCTCTTTTCCTGATTCCCATTTTTTTCCTTTCTTGTGGTTCTCCCCAGTCCTTGTTTTTCTTTTATTTTTAAATTTTCCCCATATTTTTTTCATTATTCTCCTATTCTACTTCTTTTCTCTTACTCTCTCCTCCACAGATATTGTGAGTTTCCCTCTTTGCCCTGTTTTCTATTCATATTTCTTTTGGCTTTTAAAAGTATTTCTTTAAATATTTTCTCTCATTCATGGCCTTTGATCTTTTTTTCCTTTTTCTCTTTTTGGTGATTGTTCCTGTTGTTTTTGCAGTGTGTGTTTTTTGTCCTCTTGTTTTCACTTTTTTAATGGGTTTTTGATTGTTGTTTTTGTCTCATTGAGAAGAAGACACACACTGTACCCATACAACCCAAACACTCCTGTACTTCCTGCAGCTCCACTTCTTGAGAGAGGGTCACCACTTCCTTCTGCATCAACTGGCCAATGATACATGACTGTCAATAAAAGCCTAACTCATGCTTAACTGCTCTTCACTAACAGTTAACAGAGATCTGTGCAGCTACTCTCATTCTCTACTCCCTCACACGCACACACACACAAAAAAAATCTTGGGCAAATCACTCCAAAATGCAATCACCAATTAAATATAAATACAACAAAGTCACAATGTCTTGGAGACAACAGAGCATCACAGTCCACACAAAGAAGCAAGGTAAAGTGGTCGAAACAAGGGACCAGGATACAGACCCAGAACACATCCTTGGGGAAGAAGCAGCATTAGAAGTCTCTGATGAAGAATGCAAAAGATTTATATTTAGGTATCTTCAAAAGATTGAGAGATAGATCAAGGAAAACACTGAAAAAATTGAGGAAAACACAGATAAAATCCTAGAGTAATTTTGGAAGAAAATACAAGAACAAAATTACAAACTAAATAAAAAATTAGCTTTGATTGAAAATCTACAGATAGAAATCCAAAAGATGAATACTAAATTTTCAGAAATAGATCATATATTGAATGGACAAAGGAGTAGTAATGAATCATTGGAAGACAGAAATAATGAGATTGAAGACAAATACCCAAATACTTCTTTAAAAGGGAGCTATTAGAATAAAGATCAAAACAAAATGAAGAAAGCCTAAGATTTATATGGCATACCATCAAAAGGAATAATCTATGTGTCATCGGAATTTCAGAACAAGAAGAGATAAATAAAACCACTGAGAAAATTGTCCAAGATTTTTGGAAGAGAACTTCCATGATACAATGAAAGATGAGAATATATCCATTCAGGAAGCCCAACGAATCCCAAACAGGATAGACACCCCCAAAAGAAAATCACCAAGACAGGTCATAATCAAACTCACCAAAACCAAAGACAAAGAAAGAATCTTTGGATAGGAAAAATGAAAAGTTACCTACAAGTGTCAACCAACAAGACTAAGCTCTGATTTCTTGGCAGAAACTATATGGGATGATACATATTAAAACCTGAAAGATAAAAAATTCCAACCAAAAATTACATACCCAGCAATATTGTCCCTCAAATAAGATGGTGAAATTAAGAGCTTTCCAGATAACAGAAATTGAGGAAATTTGTTAAAATCAGACCAAATTTATAAGAGATACTAAAGGGAGTCCTTTGGACAAAGAACAAATAAAAGCAAACAACAACTGAACATTAATATGTATGATGATATAACCCTGAAACCAACCTAGTTATGGAAGTATACAAAGTAAAACAAGCTTACAAGATTATAAACAGGGAACCAGAGATATTAATTGGCAAATGAGGACAACTACAAACCAAAAAGAGGGAAAAAATTGTTTTGTTACAGACTTCTAAATGGTGAGGAAGTTAAGAGAGTTGCAAGATAGAATGGACTGTTCTAAAATCAGGGAGAAAATTACAAATCACAGGGTAACCACAAAGAAAAATGACAACTTTCACATCACAATAAAAAGAAGGACAAGCACAAATATTTAGCAAATACTGAAACAACAGCAATGAAGGAAATAATAACACAATTCATAAACAAAATGAATTCAGAACAGAAATTACATGGAACAAAGAAATCAGGAACACCATGAAAAAACACATAACAAAATGACAGTAACATATTCATACTTGTCATGTCAATGGATTAAATGGACCACTCAAGAGACTCAACTCAAGAGAGCTGCAGACAGGATAAGAAAACATAACGCATCAATTACTGTCTAAAAGAGACAAACCTAAGAGAGAAAAACAAAAATAGGCTAAAACAAAAAAAGGTTGGAACAAGATATATCTAGCAAATGGCAACCAAAAAAGAGCAGGAGTGGATATATTAATTCCTGATAAAATTGAATTTAAGACAAAGCCACCATAAGAGACAAAGAAGGATATTATATAATGATTGAAAGATCAATCAAACAAGAAGATATAACCATAATAAATATCTGTGGACCCAATGGAACAGTCCCCAAATACATAAATTAGACTAACAGAATTGAAAAGACAAATAGATGACTCCACAGTCATAGTAGGAGACTTTAATACACTACTTTCAATGAAAGATAGAACATCTGGTAAGAAACTCAACAAATTTGAAGAAGAACTAACCAATACAATCCACCAAACTGACCTTGTTGTTGTTGTTATGTGCCGTCAAGTCAGACCCTACCCATAGCGAGCCCTCCTTGGGTTTCAGAGGCAGTAACTCTATGGAAGTAGATTGCCCCACCTTCCTTCCGAGGAGCGGCTGGTGGGTTTAAACTGCCAGCCTTCTGGTAAGCAGTCAAGTGCCTTAGGCACTATGCTACCAGAGCTTACAGACATCTAAAGCACTTCACCCAACAAGAGCACAATACACATTCTTCGCCAGTGCACATGGAACATTCTCTATGATAGATCATACGTTAGGTGATAAAGCAAGGATTAATCAATTTAAAAGCATTGACATACTGCCAAGCATCTGCTCAGATTATAATGCTATAATATTAGAAACCAACAAAAGGAAGATCAACAGAAATAGAGCAAATGCAAGGAAACTGAACAACACACATTTTAAGAACAACTGTGCAATAGAAGAAATAAAAAATGAAATTAAATATTCCTTGAATGAAATGAGAATGAAAACACAACATACCCAAATTTTGGGACACATCAGAAGCAGTAATCAGAGGCAATTTGCAGCAATAAATGTACACATCAACAAAGAAAAAATAGCCAAAATCAACACTTTAAAGCAACAACTCCAACTATTAGAAAAAGAACAGCAAGAAAAGCCTACAGTCACCAGAAGAAAGGAAAAAAATTTTGAGCAGAAATCAATGGAACAGAAAATAGAAGGGCAATAGAAAAAATTAACAAGACTAGAAGTTGTTTTTTTGAAAAGATTACTAAAATTGAAAAACTATTGGCAAATTTAACAAAGGAAAAGAGGGTGATAATACAAATAACACAAATAAGAAATGAAATGGGCAACATCCCAACAGAATCAATTGAACTAAAAAGGATAATATCAGGATACTATGAAAAACTGTTCTTCAATATATTTGAAAATCTGGAAGAAATGGTTAGATTTCTAGTAGCACACTATTGACCCAAACGAACACAGACTGAGGTGGAAAAGTTGAACATGCCCATAACAAAAGAAGGAATTGAACAGGTCATAAAAAAAATTACATGCAATGAAAGTCCTGGCCCAGATGGTTTCACTGGAGAATTCTACCAAACATTCAGAGAAGAACTGACACCAATCCTATTCAAACTATTCCAAAACACACAAAAAGATGGAATCCTCCCAAATTCATTTTACAAAGCAAGTATAACCTTGATACAAAAATCAGGCAAAGACATCACTAAAAAGGAAAACTACAGACCAATTCCTTCATAAATATAGATGCAAAAGTCTTCAACACAATGTTAGCCAACAGACTGCAATGACATATCAAAAAATAATACATTATGACCAACTGAGGTTCATATCAGGTATGCAAGGATGGTTCAATGTTAGAAA
>NW_006921970.1:1813104-1815137 GCF_000298275.1 Orycteropus afer afer | reverse complement strand
TTGGGCAATCTGCTTTCTTAGTGATACTACCTCAGAAACGCAAAGGAGGGGTGTTATGAGTCAGATCTGACTCTACAGCAGTGAGGTGTTTTGTTTTGTTTTGTTTTGTTTTTGGATATATGCCATAAATAGACTATCAAGCATAACCCCAAATTCACCAATGGCAGAAGATAAAGTAGATGAATGGAACCTTCTTAAAATTAAATTGTTATGTGCTTCCATTGACTTTTCCAAAAGAGTCAAAAGAGAACCTACAGATTGAGAGAAAAAAAAAAAAAAAAAATTGACCACAGCATATATGACAAAGGACTTATCTCTAACATTTATAGAAAACTCCAACACCTCAACAACATAAAACAAATAATACAATTAAAAAATGAGCAGAAACATGAATAGACACTTCACCAAATACGATATTCAGGTGGCCAACAAACACATGAAGGAATGCTCACAATCATTAACCATTAGAGAGATATAAATCAAAACAACAATGAGATACCATCTTGCCCTAGCACTAGTAGCAAAGTTGAAGAAGTAAGAAAATAACAAATGCTGGCTAGAATGTGGAGAGATTGATTGTGACTCAGCCACCCCCATTGGGTTTCTGAGATGGTAAATATTTAAGGAAGTAAATTACCCGATCTTCCTTCCACAGAGTGGCTGGTGGGTTTGAATTGAGAGCCTTCTGGTTAGCAGTCAAATGCCTCAGGGACTGCATCACTAGAGCTCCATAAAGTTTATTAAATGTAGATGCTTCTTAGTCTACTCTAGATTTAGATTAAATCAGAACCCGTGGCTGGATCTCTGAAATCAGTGTTTAATAAACACCGCTGACTACACTTATGGACACTAAAGTTTAAAAGTCATTGCTCAATAATCTATAAAAGAGCCTGGCTCATTAGCATGGGTGTGGATTGATTAACAGGCTCTTTTACCAGCCAGAAATTCTGAGTATACACAATTGTTCAATTAGACCAGATGGAACTATTTTACACTCCTTAAATATTTCATTCAATTCATATGTCTTTGTTCACTCTATTCCCACTGAATAGATTGTTTACCCATTTTTATGCTGGTGTTGTAGATGGGCCCTCATGCTGGATGACACATCTTCTATAAGGCCTGTTTATTTATATGTGTATGCATTTTCTGTACATTTCTTTCAAATACTGTTTTATGTCTATCTTTCAAATTTGAACTATTGAAGTCAGAGACTATCTGATTTATTTTGTAATGACAGCATTTTGGCACATTCTAGATATTCAAATAATGGATTTAAAATAAAGCAGATTTAAAGCTCAACTTTTGATACTACCTTGAGATGATAAGTCTTGCAAAAAGGTGCATTTTAGCATAATGATTTTTCTAAAAAACTAAACTCATTTCTATAAAATAATTCAGACAGTTTACCTACTGCCTAACTACTGAAATTAATGTAATATCAAATTTAGAGAAAAAACAACAGACAATGCAGAGTGATTTAGTGTCAGGGAGAGGGAAAAAAAAAATCTAGATGTCCCATCAGTGGTAATAAGTAAAGTATGTTCTGAGAGTAAGGGTTGATCTAAGGTAGGAGAAAGAAATGAATGTGTGGCTAATACAAGAACAAAGTGAAAAAATAGGTTTCTTTTGGTCTTGGATATCTTTGCTAGATGCATTTATTATAACACATAAGTAAAGAGAAAGGCATGGAACTGACACTGTAATTTCTGTTCACACATCGCAGGGATTAAGAAAAGTAAACTCACGCAGGAGAAACTTGGAGTTAAAGCTCAGATCAAACATAACTTACAAATTTGGCTGTGATTCTGTAAATTACACAAAGGAAAAACACTAGTTTCAGCATGTAATTAGTCATAAAAAATTATTTTGAAAATCTTAAATTCTTAAGTGTTTTAGAGTTTTCTAAAGATTATATATATATATACTTATACATATAAAGAGAAAGAAAGAGAGACAAATTAATTTACTTAGAAGAAGTGGCTCTTAAGATTGTAGCTTACACAAAGGAAAAACACTAGTTTCAGCATGTA
>NW_006921970.1:1800982-1811918 GCF_000298275.1 Orycteropus afer afer | reverse complement strand
AAAAAAAAAAAAATGCCATCCAGTCAACTCTGACTTATGAGGTACTCATGCGTTGCAAAGTTGAAATGCAATATATGGGGCTTCCAAGTCCATAAACTTTAAGATGCAGATCACTAGGTCTTTCATCCCAGGTGGGTTTGGAATGCCAATGTTTTGGTTAATAGTCAAAGGCTTAAAGTGGATACAGAACGAACAAGTAAGATGTAAGTATCCAGCCATGCATCACACCTTTTTCCAATTCTGAACTATGCCATTTTCCATTGTTCTCTTTGAATCATTACCTGTTGATCAATGTAGAGGTTCTCCATGAGTACAAGTAAGTCCATAATCTTTTATGATCAACAGAGTTGAATGTCTTCTCATACTCAAAAAAAAAAAAAAAAAAAAACCCACAGGTAAACACTTTTCTGGTATTCTCTGATTTTGTCCTAAATCTATCTGACACCAGCAATGATATCACTCATTCTATGTTCCCGTCTGAATCTGATATGAACTTCTGGCAGTTCCCTGTCAATATGTGTCTGTAGTTATTTTTTAATTATCTTCATCAAAATTTTTGTAGCATGCAATAATAATTATATTGTTTGATAATTTCTTGTTCCATTTGATTCTTCTTTGGAATAGGCACAAATACAAATCTCTTCCAATTGCTTGACCACATAATTGTCTTCCAAATTTTTTTATTAGATTAGTGCTTGTTTCCAGAATTACATGTGTTTGTTGAAGCATCTCAATTGGTATTCTCTCAGTTCCTGGAGATTAGTTTTTCACAATGCTTTCAGTGTACCTTGAACCTCTTACTCCAATATTAACAGTTCTTGATCATATTGTATCTCCTGAAATGATTGAATTTTTGTTGCAGTGACTCTGTGTATACCTTCCATCTTCTTTTGATGCTTTCCATTTTGTTAAATTTTTGCCCATGTTGTTTGATTGTTGTTAGGTGCTGCTGAATAATTTCCCATTCACAGAGACCCTATGTACAAGAGAACAAAATACTGCCAGGTCATGCACCATCTTTACAATTGTTGCTATTAAGCCCATTGGTGCAGCCACTGTGTCAATCTATCTCATTGAGAGTCTTCTCTTTTTCATTGACCCTCTGCTTTATCAAGGAATCCATGGTATATTCAATGTTCTTCACCAACACCATGCTTCAAGAGGCAACAGTTATTCTTTGGTCTTCCTTATTCATTGTCCAGCTTTCAGATGCACCTGAGGAGATAGAACATATCATAACTTAGGTTAGGTGCACTTTAGTCTTGAAAGTGACATCTTTGCTCTTTAACATTTTAAAGAGATATTTTGAAACAGATTTGTCCAATGCAAGATGTTGTTTGATTTCTTAACTGTTGCTTCCATGATGTTGATTGTGGATCCAAGTAAAATGAAATCGTTGGTAACTTCAACATTTCTTTATATATCATGATGTTGCTTATTGGTCCAGATTGTAGGATTTTTATTTTCTTTCTTTTAAAGTGTAATCTATACAGAAATCTGTAGTCTTTGATTTTTATCATTAAGTGCTTCAAGCCCCCATCCACTGGCAGCAAGCAAGGTTGTGTCATCCTTATATCGCAGGTTGTTCTTGAATCTTTCTCCAATACTGATGTCCTGTCCTTCTTCATGTTGTCCAGCTGCTCGGATTATTTACTCAGCATACGCATGAATACATATGGTGAAAAGACACAATTCTGACACATAGTTTTCCTGATTTAAAACTATGGAAGTATCCTTGTGTTCTGTTAGAATGACTGCCTCTTGTTTTCTGTGCATGTTCTGCATGAGCACAAATAATTATTCTAGAATTCCTACTCTTCACAATGTTTTTCTTATAGGCACAAGGATCTCAACATATAAGTACTTAAATGTAGTTCAAGATGTATCTCAAAATATTCTTTTTATTGATGAATGCAACATCATTCTTTTTCATTTTGTTTTCCCCTGCGTAGTAGCCTGTATGTTTGTTGGATTCAAAATGACCAATACTGGTCCAATTAACACCTCGGATATCAATCTTCAATTGTTTCATTTTAGTTTCCACTTTTAATTTTCCTTGATGTTTACATTGCTATTGGTAATGTATATCTACAGATATAATTTCTCATTTTGAGTTGTCAGCAAATGAAGATTTCAAAAGCTTTATTTGATTAGCTTCATTAAGGTTGACATTACTTTGAGTAGGGAGCATTGGTGACTCAGTGGTAAAATTCCCATAATCCATGTGGGAGACCCCAGTTTAAGTCCTAGCCAATACATGTCATGTGCATGCACCACCATCTGCCAGTGGAAACTTATATTGCTATGATGCTGGAAAGGTTTTAGCAGAGCTACAAAAGTAAGATGGACTAGGTAGAAGGATTTGGTAATATTTTTCTAAAAAGCAGCGTTGAAAACTGTGTGGATCACAAAAGCCACATTCAAAACCAATCATGGGATGGCATAGGACCGGGCAATATCTTGTTGTGCCTGAGGTCACCATGAGTTAAAGTCTGACTTTGACTGCCTATCAGAAGTTTGGTAGTTCAAACCCACTAACTTCTCTGCAGAAGGAAGATGGGGCAATCTACTTCTATAAAGATTTACTGCCTTTGAAACCCAATGGAGGTTGCTATGACTGGAAATCAATTTGATGGTGCTGGGTTCTTTTGGTTTGGTACTGGTAGGGCAACTAACAATAACAGCAACTCTTATTTGGGGGCAGCTCTTCTCCAATCACATTTGAGTGCTTTCCAATTTTAAAGTCTCATCTTCAGCTCTTTAGCACAATTTTTCTGTTGCTATTCATGGGTTTTCATTGGCTGATTTTCAGAAATAGAGAAACAAGTCTTCCTTTCTATTGTGTCTTAGTCTGGACACTTAGTGGAAACCTGTTCACCATATGTGAACCGGCTGTATTTGAAATTCCGGTCACAAAGTTTCCAATATCATAACATACACAAGCACCACAGTATAATAAACTGACAGGTGGTAGAATCTTCTTTACTTAAGGCCAACAATTTAATCACATAAAACTACAAATAAACTGTGGTAGTTAAGTTTGTGTGTCAACTTGGCTGGGCCTGGTTCAGTGGATGGGCAGCTGGATATAGCATTCCCCATGAGACTGGTAATCAACTCCATGGTGGAATCTATTGTGAGCAGCTGAATAGCTACCTTAGGGATGTGGTCTGTTTCCTGTGTATAAGGAGAAGCCTTGGGGAATGGTCTCCAGCATATGGCATACTCGGACCCTGTATATAGCCATGTCGTTGTTCAACAATCTGCCATGCTTTGCCAACCTTAGGACTTACAATACACTTGAATTAATGGCCTGCTGTGTGATTTGGTAACATCGGGACTGTGCCATTTTATTTATCGACCTTGAGCTTGTTAGCCTCAGCAGCCAGCAGCTGCCAGAGTGAAGAGATGCCTCTAGCTTCAGTGGGCTGGGAGCAAGAGGCAGAGCTGAAGACCAATGTCAAGGGGCTTTCACACAGCCCCTAGAACCTGGCATTTTGAACTCGGATGTCTAGCCTCCCAAACTGTAAGAGAATATTAACTCTTATTTGTCTTATTTGTTAAGGCCATCCTGTTTATGATATATTTCTGTCAGAGGCACTGTTGTTGTTGTTGTTATGTGCCATTGAGTCAGACCTGCCTCATAGAGACCCTTCCTTGGGTTTCTGAGGCAGTATCACTACGGAAGTAGATTGCCCCATCTTCCTTCCGAGGAGTGGCTGGTGGGTTTGAACCGCCAGATTTCTGGTGAGCAGTCAAGTGCCTTAGCCATTATGCCACAGAGCTCCCACTAGGTAACAAAAACATAAATAGACTAGTGTTTTACCAAACAATTGGGAATCATGGACTAGCCAAGTTGACATAGAAAGTTAACCATTATGCTAAGTAATGTAGAATGTGATGAAAATATACATTAAAAGAACTTTAAATGTTGTTGAATACCCTTGAAGAGCAGTGAGAAAACTAAGTGTGGTTGGGATATGAGGTCTGTATATCATGCCTTTTACTGGCAGGAATCAAATAGGTGAGTAGTAATGGACACACTTGCTTATGATTTAAATTGTGCTTTTAAATTGAAAGAAAAAGATCTCCTTAGGATTTTCTCAACTGTATCTAAGTATCAGAACCTAAATATGAAATCTTCACAAAAACAGGTTTTTTTTGTTTTTTGTTTTTTTTTGTCTGTACCCCATGTAGTTTATTAGAACTCTGGACAAAAATTCAAAAGTGAAATAGAAGAAATTGTTCAATTCTGTGCAAATTTAATAATACCTTAGTAGGGCAATTTTGAATTAAGAGACTCACATGTATTTTAGTTGAGAGTTTAATATACCATTCAGTAAGAATTTCACCCATTGCTTCTAAAAACAGAGCAGCTGGTTTCAGTTGATTGATGGGAATGTTTTATGAAAACAACAAACTGCAAATGAGCTAGTTATTACAGTTGGTTCTGTTTCATTCACTGTCTTATGCAAAGTTTCCATCTGTATCTTTGTCAGTCACTGAAACTATAACCCCCACATCAATCTTAGAATATATTACACATTTCTAAAATAATATTCTTTCACTTGAAATTATTTTGCTAGTAAATATATATACTCAATGTCTTACAGTTACATAAAACTGCCTTCATAGTGAAGATGCAGTTTTTCCTAAAATATTAACAGCTAGCAGAACTAGCCTTCTGCCAGTTCCAGTGCATACTGTGGTACATTTATTCAGCCAATAAATAATTATTTATCCCCTCTTCTGTATGGGATATAGAAGCTTACAGAATCAAATTCCTGAACTCATGGGACTATGGTTTAATTACAGAAAAAAAAAAAAAAATTAAATACATAAGCAGATTAAAATGCTTTAATTTTAAATATTGTCAATTACTAACAGAAAATAAATAAATAAAATTAAGAGGCTATGGGACCAGTGATTTGCCACATGGGAGAAGAGAATTTTTTTCATAAGTAGGGAAGAAAAAGACTCACTTAAGTTATGATATTTAAGGAGAAATCAATACACTTAGGGACTGATCATGTCCATATCTAGAGAAAGGGCAATCTAGGCAGAAAGAAACAGAGTCAATGGTCCTAAAGTGGACCAAACAAAACAGTTTTGTCTAAGAAACTCAAGACTACCAGTTTTACTGAAATGGAGTTTCAAGGGCTGAATATGCAATATTTAGGACACACCTTCATAGAATACACCTACCAAAGTGGTTTATTCATATAATCTGTAAAATAGGTTTAAGATAATTACAGATAAGAAGTTTTGGGAGTATTAACTGTGATGACATATGTAAATAATGCTTAAAGTCATTGCATAAATGTTGGTATTATTTATTTATCATATACCAAAACCAAATCAAACTCACTGCCACAAATTGATTCTGACTCATTGAAATCCACATTGTATTTGCAAGGCTGTAAATCTTTATGGAATAAGAGGGCCTCATCTTTATTCTGTAGAGCAGCTGGTGGGTTCAAACCATCAAACTTTTGATTCATAGCCAAATGCCTTAATGTCTTATACACTACATCACCAGAGCTCCTCATTTATCATATAAAACTCACTGCCATCGAGTTGATTCAACTAATAGCAAGCAAAACCAAATTCACTGCCATCGAGTTGATTCTGACTCAGAGCAGCTCCCACTGGGTTTCTGAGGCTATAAATCTTTACAGAAGTAGAGAGCCCCATTCTTTCTTCTGCAGAGCTGCTGGTGGGTTTGAACTGCTGACCTTCTGGTTAGCAGCCAAATGTCTTATCCACTATGCCACCAGAGCTCTTTCATTTATCATATAAATTCTCCTTATTTTTTAAAGTAGTCTCTTAAATCCAATGATAAGTTTTATATCATTTTGAAGCAACTCCAAAGAAAACACTTAAGAAAATTTTATACTTATGTTGATATCTCAATGACAATTGAAGTGTAGAAGGAGGTAGGCCGTATTTTTCATACAAAAAGAATCACACAAACAATAAAACAGTAATTCCAGTTTATGTGAACCATCAAAAAAAATCCTGTCAATATGAGAATTTTTTATCACACTTAAGAACATAATGCCTAAAAGACATATTTATTTTCCTCCTGAAATTTGAATTTAGTTTCCTAGTCCTCTAAAATCTTGGAAGAAGATTAAGAAAACTAGAAAGATAATTACAATGGAAAGCATCCTCTATTGATGTGTTCTCCGTAGATGTATCTGGCAGATTGTGTTGCTGTTAGGTGCCGTCAATCTGCTTCTGACTCTTACTGATCCAATGTATGACAGAATGAAACACTGTTTAGTCCTGTTCCATCCTCACAAGGGTTGTTCCAATTTAGCCCATTGTAAAAACACTGTATCAATCCATAGTTTTGTGGGTCTTCCTCTTTTTCACTGACCCTCACTTTACCAAACATAATGTCTTTATCTAGGGATTTTTCCCTACTGGTAACATATCCAACGTATATGAGACAAAGCCTTGTAATTTTCCTTTCTAAGGGGCATTCTACTCTTTTTTAGTCTATAAATCATGAAGTTTAAATTCAGTTTGAACCCCCAAAGAGCTGAATGTATATTTATTTCCTGTAAAAATAGTGTTGACAACTCCAAGAAAAGTATTACCCAATGCTTCATTAAAGCCCCTAAAATGGCTTAACAAGTGAAAATGAATTAGAAACAGATGCAATACATTTCACTGGAACTGTACCCAGGATAAAAATTGAAGGGAGAAAAAGTTTTGGCAAAATCCATTTTTTTCCTGAATCCAATTATTAAAAAATATTTAAGAGCAACAAGGCCAAATACATTGGCTTCACACATCCTTAAATATTAACTAGGTCCATATTTTCAAGGACTTCCTCAGGAAGATGTTGTCCAGATATATCCTTCTCTCTGTCTGGTATTAATCTCCTTGGAAGTTTTTTGCTTAAGCTATTACAGTTGCTGAATCATCCCTCTGATTCTGAAAGTTTCTCATTCTGCTGCATTTCAATGGATAAACTCCTTGAGGTAGATTATAATTTAAAAAAAAATTTAAGTTAACATGAAGTGCCAAGCTCCCACGACAGCTACTTACCATGAATCAATGGTGATGACAAATCACTTTATTAAATTCATCCTGGGAATTAACTGCTTTAAAATGAAGTAAATAATCCTTCCTAACATATTTTATAGACTGTGTCCACATACCAATGGGAAATAGATATTTGGCGCAATTATCTAGATGAGTTTGGCTTTAAAATTTTCCTTGCTTGAATCATGACAAATAATTGAGCCAAAGAATCCTTTCAGATGTTACTAACAAGTCAAGCTATATGACTACATTTCTTAAAGAAATAGTTTTGTGGTAGCCTACATTAAAAAAACTGCAAATGTGAAAGAAAAAATGCTAAAATCAAAATTTTCTTTCAAAAGAAACAACTGAGGATGTGACTCTTAAAAGAACTGCCAAGCAATATAAATAGATAGAAAGGCAAGAAAATGAATGGAATAATGTGGTGGTTATGTTTGTGTGTCAACTTGGCTGGGTCTGGTTGAGTAGTTGGGCAGCTGGTGGTAGTTATTCCCCATGATGAGACTGTCAATCAACTCCATGGTGGGATCTACCACAAGCTGCTGAGTAGCTGCCTTTGGAAAGTGGTCTGCTTCCTGTATATAAGGAGAAGCCTTGGGAATGGTCTCTAGCATATGGCATGCTTGGACCCTGCATGCAGCAGTGTCATTGTTCAATAGCCTGCCATGTCCTGCCGACCTTGGGACTTACAATTGATTTGAATTAATGGTCTGCAGTGTGGTTTGGTAACATCAGGACTGTGCCTCTTTTACTTGTCAACCTTGGGCTTGTCAGCCTCAGCAGCCAGCAGATGTCTGAGTGAAGAAAAGCTTCTAGTTTCAGTGGGCCGGGGGCTGGAGACAGAGATGAAGCCCCAGGCTGAGGGGCTTTCATCCAGCCTCTAGAACCTGGCACTTTGAGTTTGGACTTCTAGCCTCCCAAACTGTAAGAGAATAAACTCCTGTTTGTTAAGACCATCCCATTTGTGGTATATCCTTGTCATAGTGGTACTAGGTAACCAGAATAACTATCTTTAGTCAAGTGATGAGAGTGGGTGAGAAATGAAGGAAGCAAATGAAAATAAGTAAGCCTGTGCACATAAGGATGTATAAAAAGAGGTTCCAAAGATCATGAGTACTATCTATCTTGTGAAACAGCCAATTTAGAGGAGTCACCTGCAGCTTTAATGCAGAAGTTGTACTGGGGACCCTGTCAAGGAAAATGGCTAAGAAAGATTGCCCAACCTGCTGTAGCAAGGCTGAAGCAGGAAAAAGATGTGAAGCCAACCTGTATCAATCAGAAAATATTCTCAATTTTAATTTAAGTCATATATCAATGTTCCCATGAAGATTGTATTCCATGATTCTTCAAAATTTAGTTAACTACTTTATGCTTAGTTTATAGTTGGCTGACTGTAATATTCTGATAATGGTTAGGGAAGAGAGGTCCTAGAGAACATACAAAGACAGGGCTCTCTTCCTGATCCAACACTGCTTCCTAATATACTGAGTCTAATAGGCCACAGGTCTAATAGGCCACTATTCATTGAGCTTCAAGTAATTAACTAAATTTGTGACTATACATTAATTAGAGTTGTCTAATAGGGTTACAAAGGAGCCCTGGTGGCACAGTGGTTGAGTATTCAGCTGCTAACTGAAAAGTTTGTGGTTGAACACACAAGCCACTCTGTAAGAGAAAGAAGTGGACACCTGCTCTGGTAAAGATTAAAAACAAAACAAAAAACCCAAACTCACTGCCGTCCAGTCAGACCCAACTCATAGCAACCCCTCCTTCGTTTTCCAAGGTGGTATCACTATGGAAGTGGATTGCCCAACTTTCCTTCCAAGGAGTGGCTGTTGGGTTTGAACCACTAGCCTTCTGCTTAGCAGTCAAAATGCCTTAGGCACTATGTCTTGTAAAGATTATACCTTTGAAAACCCTGTCCTATAGAGTTGATATGAATCAGAATTTGACTCAATGGCAACTGTTCTTGTTTTGTTTCTTTTGGGTAATAGAGTCAGAAGTAGTGATAACAAAACAGCTCTTCTCCACTGCATCATCACCAATAAATTGTAGGACACAAATTGTTTTTAGATCTCTTTATTTCCTCTTTTAATTTTCTCATATTCATGTCTTCATTCGCTTACTATTTCCATAAATATGCATTGATCACCTCTTATGTGTCAGATATTTCATTAAATGCTAAGAAGAGAACAGTAATAAACAAAAAAATGATATTATTTCGTCATGTTTTGAACTTTGAATTTCGAATGAGGAGAGTGATAAAGAACAAAGAAATAGTTTAATTTTTAATTGTTATATGTAGTTTGGTGTGGGGAAGAAAAAGAGAGAAAGAGAGAGGAAATAAGGAATAAAAAGAAAACCTATTTTAGCAAGCTGATAACAAGTTTCATTTGGGATCTCTGAAACTATCAATTTAGATAAGTGACTATGAGACTCAAAGAACTCTGGGGTCTGGGTCACAAACAGCTATTTTGTGCTGTATTTTCCTTGAAAATACTTCAGCATAAGCTAGGATATAGTCCTAACCCTTGTTATATCTAACTCTTTGCCTAGCCCACATCAGCACCTATGCAGCTGAAAGTGTCTGGAGAAAAACATACTCTAAAGTGATCAACCTTCCAGTCATGATCAGGAACATCAAATAGTCTCTTAATACTGCAAATCAATTAAATTGCATTTCTTTTTGCATTTATTCTCCCATTCTCTTAGATGACAATTTCATATCCCTTGCTTCTCTCAGCCTCCAGCACTTTTTCCATTTTAGTCAGACACATTCTGTTTGAGACCTACCTTCACTCTCAACTGATTACTTTGCTTCTTCAGTCACAGTGAAAGCTGAAGGAATAAGAATAGAATATCAACTAGGTTTAAATATATCAATGCAGTATTGTGCCTGTAAGGAATGTTAAAAAATATTTGCTCATTGGTGTCAGTGGTTACATTCAAGACAGGCATTTAGAGAGATGACATAGACCCTTCTTCCACAAACAATGCCTAAAATTTTCATGCAAGTGTCAAGGTCAAGATCCCTTTTCCTTCTTCAAAGCAATGATTTTTGGCATGCTCTGTCACCTTATCCAATCACAAGACTCTCCATCAAGCCCTCAAGGTAAAGGATTATCCATCTTCAGAAGCTAGAGAGCACAGAGAAGAACCCTCCCTTTGTTACAGAAAGAGGTTAAATCTTATGTACCGGAATGCTAATAAATGCTGGGTGGCCTTTAGATCAGCATTTGTTTTCATTGTAATATACCATGTAGTAACCAGACAATTAAGAGGAAATACAAATCCCCAACACTATTCTAACTTTCAGAGGCTACATTCTAAAGTACCAGATACTTGTTGAAATGCCTAATAGCACAGTAGTTTACAATAAGGAGTTAGAACTGTTTTTTTCAGGTTGTTGTTGTTTTTTAGTTTGATTTTAAATTATAATGATATCTGTTCACAAAGAGAAAAAGTGCAGAAAGAGAGTTGTGAAAAAATATTATAGCCCTAGTATTAAGAAACTATTGGGAAAAATTGATCTCAGAAAGCACAAGAGTCTACCAAACTTTAAGTATGCAGCTCATAGGAAGTATCCCTAACATTTCCTAAATTGTCTGGATGGTAGAATCAACTTCTTTAAGAAGATACATGGAAAGTTTCCTTTGTATATTTGGGTAGGTCACAAAATACTTTGTTCTCTTTGCTTCATAAAAGGAGCCTTGGTAGTGTGGTAGTTAAGAGTTCAACTTCTAACAGAAAATTGGGTGGTCTAAATCCACTATATGCCCCATGGGAGAAAGATGGAAAATCTACTTCTGTAAAGATTTCATTCTCGGAAAACTTATGAGGCAATTCTACTCCATCCTATAGGTTCAGTAAGAGTCAGAAT
>NW_006921970.1:1776608-1800882 GCF_000298275.1 Orycteropus afer afer | reverse complement strand
TATAATTTATTTTATATTATCCTACTTTATGTTCTCCCCTGTCCTTAACAAATACATATTGGCCGGCCTTTGGAGAAGAACCAAACAAGTATTGTAATGAAGCCTGACTTTCACATATTTTAGCATGCATAGATAGTCCATACATAACAGTGAATTTCCATGTGAAACTTGAGCTTATATTTTAAAAAAATTATTTTTCAACCAGCATGGAGATTAAAATGGTGGCCAATGTTCCTAAAACCACATATCTGGCCATCCCTAAAATACTTCTTTATTTTCTTCTGTATGCAAGCTGCTGATTCTTTAAGAAGATAGACCTACCCTCAGTGTAGAATCCAGCCTGAATGTCTAGATGTTAAGAAGAGGGTGTGAAGAAATGGATATCAGTGTTGATGTCAGATGAATCTTGCAGAAAGCAAAGAATACAAGAAAGATATTTACCTGTATTTGAATGACTATGCAAAGGCATTCAATTGTGTGGATCAAGACAAATTACAGTTAACATCTCAAAGAATGGTAATTCCTGAACACTTCATTATGCTCATGAAGAACTTGTACATACACCAAGAGACTGATTGAACACAACAAAGGGAAATTGCATGGTTTAAATCAGGAAGGGTGTGTATTGGGGATGTATCCTTTTACCATACTTATTCAATCTGTATGCTGAGCAAAAAATTGGAGAAACTGGAGTATATGAAGAAGACCACAGCATCAAGATTAGAAGACTCATTAAGACCTTATCCTTATGAATTGCAAATGACACAACCTTGATTGCTGAAAGTGAAAAAAAGAACGTGAAGCACTTATTGATGAAGATCAAAGACCACAGTCTTTAGTATGGATTGTACTTCACCATAATGAAAAAAAAAAAAAAATCCTCACAACTGGACCAATAAACAACATCACAATCAATGGAGGAAAAAAAAACAAAGTTTTCAGGGATTTCATTTTATTTTGTTCCACAAGGATTGTGAGGAAAGCATAGGACCAGGTATTGTTTCAAACTGCTGTACATAGGTCACTATGAAATCAGAGCTGATGCTACAGAACCTAAGCACAAGAACAGGCCCAGAATTTTCAGTTTTTCCAACATTTCCAAATAGATCTGAGTTAGCTAATGTTTTAGGTTAGCTAAACTGCCTGGATACCTTGTTATACTAAAAGGCAGAATGATGAAAGGAACTAGTGGACAGATCCATCAATCATCATTTGATATTCCTGTGTTTTCCTCTGTGAGCATATGTCACATCTCCATGTCCCACCTCTCATTGAGTGGGGGAACCTTCAGTTTCCATAACACAAGGTCCCTGCCTTGAGCTTGAGCATAGAGCTAGAAGTCTGCTGTTTGAACCTACTCAGTGGTGTTAAGGAACTAGACCTAGAAATCTGCTTCCATAAAGATCACAGCTCAGAAAACACTGTGGAATAGTTCTGCTCTATAACACACAAGGTCACCATGAGTTGAAATCAATTTGACAGCAGTGGTGTTTTTCTTTCCATGATACAGAACCTCTGAGTAGTTTGTGCAAATCACAAGTTTTCTACAACTGTTAATTCAACCTTTTTCTTGTATCTTGTCTGTGGAAAAAGTTGATTCTGTGTAATACGCTTTCCATATCATTTGTAGGTCATGTTGTTTTCTATGTTTGCCCAGCTAATCCACCTGCATTTATTTGACAGTTTTAATGTTTGTTTAATCATAACATGCCAACAAGGAAAACTAAAATCTGGTAGAGAAAATAGTGATGTGACAGGGAATGAGGACAAAGGGATTTTTAGACTGACCTGTAATAACCCATAGAGGAGCATTTAACATGGCATTGTCATTGATTTCCTAAGAAAGCCGGGGACTTTCCTTCTCGACACTGACAAACTGAGCAGCTCTGGGTTTATGGGAGTGAGTTACTACTTGCATACTAAGTTTATTGCCTGCCTCTGGTGCAGCCTTTATCGGAGATGTTAGACAGAAAGAGTGCTCTGTCTCTCACTCTCTCTCATTGTGTTTATCTCTATTGTATTCCCACATGTGCTGTTAGTAGAGAAAATATAATTATTTGTCACTGTAATTTTGCTTCTAGCAAGTTCTAATTATAGCACTTCAGCAGAGTGAATACTGACAGGATTTTGTCGTTGAACAGTCCATAGAAGGGGTTGAGTTATTCTTGTTTAATCAGCTATTGTGCAAAACTTGACAGGGGGAGGACTGAAATTTCTCTCAAGAAGTACAATGAGTTATTAGTTGAGAGGAGGTCACACAATTCAGTTTTTTCTTGTTTCTCTTTTTCACATAGCATTGTGTTGCATTACGTTACGTTTATTCCAGGCTTATATATCATTATGGCTTTTAAATAATCATATAAATTCTAAATGTTCTTTTTTGTTTATCTATTGAAGTTAAAGGTTAAAACAATTTAGTTTAAAACATAGAAATTTATATTTGGTGGATTGAATTACTTTGAAATAAGGTCAACTTGACATTTTACCAAATGACGCTTTAATTGTTCTCTTTCTTGTTGATATCTTTATTTTATAGAATTATTGTATATACTACAGTAATCCCAGCTAAAACTTGATGGAATGATTTGGAAAATGCTCTAATATAAAATAGGAAGATTGAGCATACATTTGGAATATTTAATATAAAACATGAATAAATCAGACTATTTGAAGAGAAACATATAAAAATGACTGTCATTTTTGCTAGTTTTTGTGTGTTTTTTTAATGTTTCTCTGTAACTGCTTATTGAAATCTAATTTTTATGACATGTTACAGATAACCTGGTCTGATATTTTGGGGTGAAAGAATAGTGATAAAATATTTTTTGTATGTTTCTAACATACACCTTTCCTTCTTAGAATATCCTGTTTAGACTTGATAGCGAAATCATAGATAGCCCAAGGGTGTGCAAATTAAGGGTTTAATGAGCTAGAAATTCAGCAATAGCCTTTTAGTAGAGAATTCAAAATATGTCTTTGTTAAAATGATTCTTCATGTTTCTCTTTAGATATTTGTCAACCATTTTTCATTCTGTGACATATACTAATTGTTATTTTTATCACAAACTCTATATTAGCATTCAGTTAGGTGTTTCTAATTAACTTATACTTTCTACTATTTCACATAAAAATATAAGATTGTGCTGTGTTCACTTTACTCTGACCTTACTCATAAAGCCTGTCTCTATCATTCATACAAGAATTCAAAAAAAAAAAAAAATTTTAGCTCACTCAATATGTGTATGTTTTAAATGTATACTCTGTGTCTTCTCAGAATTTATAAACCAATAAAGGGTACAAAATAGTCTACAGATATTTAAAAAAACTATGTTTACTTTAAATTATTAAAATTATTTTGAGTGTTCAAGGAAGAATACTTATTATCTTATGTGTGATCTAATGTTAGGGATCTGGGGAATTCTCCTAAACATAATGACATTTCAGTTATATATTGAAATATGAGTAGCATTACAATATGTAGGTAGGGAAGCAGGTTATAGGAAATAAAGGGAGATTAAGTGGAAGTGTATGATAGAAAAAAAAAAAAAAAAGGAGGAGCAGTGTGACTTTGGAAAACATAGTTGATATGTGGAAAATATGAGCAGTCCAGTTTAGCTAGAGCCTTTAATATCTAGAGTAGAGTGGTCTGAGATAAGTTTCAAAGGTGCCAGATCATGGAAAATCTTGAATTGTAGACTACAGAGTTTGCTACTGATTCAGAAAGTCATCTGAATGCTACCCCGTAGAGAGATGTCACAATTCCACGAGCAAAGAATTAGAGCATAGTCTGGAAAATTTATGAACAGAAAAGTACAAGGCAAGTCTTAACACAATGTTCTTCCCCTTTCTAGTCTTTGTTTCACTATTTCTCTAAAGGAACAGAGTTACCATTAGCCAAGAACAGGATATATTATGTCATCTCTTACATATGAACACGTTTGCATTCCTTTTGCTCTGGTTGCTTTTACTCAGAAACTCCCTTCTCTGCCACTCTTAATAGTCTCACCAGCAGCTACTCTCCATGTTCCTGGTGCAACAATTATTAGATTTTTCCTTCTTTCTATTTATTAATTCTTTCCCATTAAAGAGCATTCATTGTCACGGCATAGTAATTTCATCCAAAATAGAGGGATTAATTTCATTTCTTGGTGCTAGATGCTCCGAGTGTTACAAAGATGATGAAAACAGCTTTTACATATTAAATCAATTTAATCTAGGCAGGGAGTGAAGTCATATATAAAACAAACTTAAAAGTAAGATATTGCCTTAAGAAGTATATGTGTTGAAAATTCAGTTTTTAATTTTTTTTTTTTTTTTAATAATCATTTGCTTGGTATCATGAGGAAAACATTTTTATAGGACTTGACATCCCCACTATTTGACCTGGATTTTGAGGAATGCATAGAATACGCCACCACTCATCTGTCAGTTTGTCATATCTTGGTGGCTTGTGTGCTGCTATCATGGTGGAAGATATATTGCTAGTATTTCAAATACCAGCAGGAGCAACTATGTTGGAAAGGTTTCAGCAGAGATTAAAGGAAAAGATAGACTAGGAAAAAGGACATGGCTGTCCATATCTGAAAAAAAAAAAAAAAATTGCTACTGTAAAGCTTATAAATAGCAGCAGAACATTGTCTAGCATAGGGCCAGAAAATGATTCTCTCAGATTGGAAAGCACTTAGAACACAATTAGGGAATAGTTGTCTTCATGTAGAGTTGAACTTAATGACGTGGATGGAGCAAAGCTTTCAAGACATTCATTTGCACATGTGGTAGGACTCAAATATCTATTAATAATCAGAATGTGAAGTGTATGAAGTATGAATCTGAGAAGATTTCAAGTTTTCAAAAATGAAACATATAAAGATTAATATCCTAGGTATTAGTGAGTTGAAATGGACAAGTATTTGCCATTTAGAATTGGACAATCATATCGTTTACTATGATTGGAATGGAAAACTAAAGAGGAATGGCATAACATTCATGGCCAAAAAGAACATTTCAATATCTATCCTCTAGTGCATCCCTAATAATGATAAGATAGTATCCATATGCCTACAGTTAATACAAATATTATTCAGATATGTGTACCAACCACTAATGTCAAAGGTAAAGAAGTTGAAGATTTGTATCAGCTTCTGAAGTCTGAAAGAAAAGATGTCTTGATAGTTACTGGTGATTGAAATGAAAAAGTTAGAAATAAAGAAGGATAAGCAGTTGAAAAATACAGCCTTTGTGATAGAAATGACAACAGAGATTTTTGCAAGACCAATAAATTATTCATTGCAAATACCTTTTGCCAACAGCAGAAATGGTTACTATACACATGGACCTTATCAGATAGAGTATGAAGGAATCAAATTGACTACATCTCTGAAAGTAGACAATGGAGAAATTCAGTATCACTAGTATCACTCAGTATCAGAACAAGTCCAGAGCCTACTGCTGAAGAAACCATCAATTGCTCAAGTTAAAGAAAATGGAAAACAATCCCATGAGAGCCAAAATACTACCTTGAGTATATTTCATTTGAATTCAAAGACCATCTCAAGACTAGAATTGAAAAACAATGACAAAAGACCAGATAAGTTGTAGGATGGCATAAAGGACATCATACATGAAGGAGGCAAAGGTTCATTAAAAACTTGACAGGAAACAAAGAAAAGAGCAAAATGGATGCCAGAAGAGACCCTGAAACTTGCTCTTGAATATGTTGTTGTTGTAGGGTGCCATGGAGTTGGTTTCAACTCAATGACCTTATATACAACAGAACAAAACATTGCCTAGTTCTGTGCCATCCTAAAAATTGTTACCATGTTTAAACCATCTTGAATATAGAACAGCTGAACCAAAAGGAAGAAAAGATAAAGTAAAAGAGTTGTAATGAAGATTTCAGAGAGTGGCTCAGGAAGACACAGTGAAGTATTATAATGAAATGTGCAAAGACCTGGACTGAGAAAACCAGAGTATATGACCATGGTTGGCATTTCTCAAGCTGACGGAACTGTAGAAAATAATTCCAGTCTTGAGTTGCAATACTGAAAAATTCTATGAGGGAATTATCAAATGATATTTGTTGTTGTTATGTGCTGTCGAGTTGACCCGAATCATAGCGACCCCTCCTTGAGTTTCCAAGATGGTATCACTAGGGAAGTAGATTGCCCAACTTTTTGTCCAAGGAGTGGCTGGTGGGTTTGAACCACCAGCCTTCTGGTTAACAGTCAAGTGCCTTAGGCATTACACTACCAGAGCTTCCTATTAAATAATGTAGGAAGCATCAAACAAATATGGAAAGGATACATAGAGTCACTGTATCAAGAAGGATCATTTGATATTCAACCATTCAAGAGGTAGCATAGGATCAAGAACTGTATATTGAATCCAAGCTACACTGATGATATTGGTGAAAAATAGAGGTCCAAGTATTGATAGAATACCAATTGAAATATTGCAACAAATGACTTCCATGCTGGAGGTGCTCATTCACCTAAGCCAAGAAATTTGGAGCACAATTCCCCAGCCAAATTACTGGGAGAGATGCATATCTTTGCCCATTCCAAAGAAAGATGATCCAATAAAATGCAAAAAATTATCCAACAATATCATTAATACCACATACAAGTAAAATTTTGCTGAAGATAATTCAAAAACTGTTGCAGCAGTATATTGATAGGAAAATTCCAGAAATTCAAGCTGGATTCAGAAGAGGACATTGAACAAGGTATCCCTTGTTGCTGATGTCAGATAGATCTGGACTGAAAGCAAAGAAAGATGTTTACCTGTGTCTTACTGACTATGCAAAGACATTCCTCTGTGTGATTCATGAAGAAATTATGGATAACATTTTGAAGAATGGGAATACTAGAATACTTAATTGTGCTCATGCAGGATCTGTAGGTAGACCAAGATACAGTAGTTTGAGTGAAACAAGGGGATACTGCATGGTTTAAAATCAGAAAACATGACTATGTAATCAAGAGGATTGGAGGAACACTCATTAACAATCTGTGATATGCTAGATGACACAACTTTGCTTGTTGAAAGAGAAGAAAATTTGAAGCACTTACTGATGAAGATCAAAGACTATAGCCTTCTCTATGGGTTACATTTCAACAACAACAACAAAAAAAATTCTCAAAACTGGACCAATAATCAGCATCAGGATATATGAAGAAAAGATTGAAGTTGTCAAGGATTTAATTTTATTTGAATCCATAAACAACATCCATGGAAACAGCAATCAAGAATCCAATGATGCATTGCATTTTTCAAAAGTGCCACAAAAGGCCTCTTTAAAGTGTTAAAAAGTACAGATGTCACTTTGAAGATTAGGGTATGCTGACCCAAGGTATGGAGTTTTCAATCACGTCATATGCATGCTAAACTGGATGATGAATGAAGAAGAATGAAGATGAATTGATGCCTTTGAATTATGATTTTGGTGAAGAATATTGAATATACCAAGGATATCTAGAAGAAAGAACAAGTCTGTCTTGGAATATATGTGGCCAGAATGCTCCTTAAGAAAGAGAATGGTTAGGATTTGTGTCACCTTCTTTGGATACATTATCAGGTGGGAAAAGTCCCTGGAGAATGATGTCATGCTAGGTAAACTAAAGGGTCAGTGAAGAAGAAGAAGACACTAAATGAGTGGCTTCAAAAATGGATTCAAACATAGCAACAATTGTGAGGACAGAGTAAGTTTGGTCAGTGTTCTGTTGTAGATAGAGTCGCTATGTGTCAGAACCAACTTTATGGCACCCAATAACAAGAACAGCAATAGCACATTGACAAATGGATGGGAGGCAGGTTTTCAGTGGAGGTATTATTCCAAAAATAAAGATTAGCTGGAAAAAAAAAATTCCAGGATACTCAGGGCATGTTTAGGAAATGAGTGGCAGATTGAAAATTTTGGAGCCAGATGTGGGGAAAAGAATGTTCAGATATATTCAAGGGTTATTGGGAGAGTTTCAAGGAAACTTTCTTTGTTGGTTAACAGGGATGGGAGGGGTGGGGAGGAAACACTGAAAAAATAAAATATATATATATTAAAAAAGAAAGAAAAAAAGGGTTATTAAGAGCTTTTAAATATATATGACTAAAGAATTTTGAGATTGTTGTTGAATTTTATATTAATAATCCCAAACTAAGCTCATTGCCATGGAGTCGGATCCAACTCATAGCAACCCTCCTTGAGTTTCCAAGGCAGCATCACTACAGAAGTATATTGCCCAATCTTCCTTCTGAGGAGTAGCTGGTGGGTTTGAACCACCAGCCTTCTGGTTAGCAGTGAAGTACCTTAGGCACTATGCTACCAGATCTCCCTAATAGAAGTATAAAAATGGCTGCAGAGGGGAGGGCAAATGCAATAAGGGGTAAAAAGATTAGAGAATCTGAAGTTGTTAGTGATAAGAATGGAAAAGAATGAATATTAAAGATACAATGTCCCAAGCGTCATACTCTGAACTAAATTTTGCCATTACATAGAAAATGTGTTTGAGAGCTACCAAAGTATGTATATGTTGCATATTTCAAAAGTTTGGTAACAATTAGCAGATATGAAATCAAAATTACTTGCAAAGTAAGCCAATGTTCAGTAAAATCTGAGAAAGCTAGAGCCTGTATAAGGTGAAAACTTGTCAGAGAAAAAAAATTCAAATATTTTCCACTAAAATGAACTATAGAAAGTGGCAAGACTGCACCCTGTCAAAGGCCGAATACTTGAAAGACCTGGAAAAACAAGGCAGTGTTCTGGAATTCTGTCTCTTACATGTTCCATTGTACTTAAAATTTTTATTGCTTATCTAATTGCTTTGTTACATCTTGAATGAATATTTTTTTAAAAAAATGAGAAAATAAACCTGCGAAATATAGGGCACTATTTGACTTTTTACTTTCACATATATTACTTCATTTGATTCTTATAATACCCCTTTGAGAAATCTATTCCTAACATATTTTTCTAGGTGAGGAAACAGAAACTCCAGGGAGCAAAATAAATGGCCAGGATAACTCAGTTGCTAAGTGGACTAAATGAAATTTAAAACCCTTTAAAATGCCACTATTAGGAAGATGGTGACAGTATACTGCTTAATGCAAAATGGTAACTATCTCAGCATGCAAATTGTTGTCCTTGGGGCAGAGGGAAATAGATTATTGTGAAAATAAAGTATGAGGCCTCTTGGAATTAATTTCTGTTTATATATTATAAATCAATATTCAAACATATATATTAGAAATTGAATAAATACAAGTTATATTAACCTTTCCATGAAATAACATCAAGCCCTTTGAGGGCTAAAACTATCTCCAACATTTTCCATAATTTTTTTCCCTTTACCCGTGGTATAGGTTTGGATCTTTATTCTGGTTCTTTCCCAAAAATGTTACGTGTCTTTTGGCCTTCTCCCTGAATTACTAGACAAAACATCCAGTTTAGTCTTGTTTTGATAACATGGATACCAGAAAAAATGTTTTTTCTGTTGTTAGAAGGATTCCATTAATCTTCATGTGGCGCCCTATAGAGAATCTCCGTCCTAATTACCAAACCCTCAAAATAAGGTGAGGACTTCATATTCCATCACAGGCAATGCATGGATTTACAAAATAACATAGCACAGAATATCTCTGGTGTGAACATTCTTACTACTTGTAAGAAAAGAAAAGCATTCTTGGTAATATGTTTGAAACAGCTAAAGACAGAACATAAATACAAACCCAATTTCTAAGGTAAGTGATGAACTACTTGAACCTTTCGAGGCATGTGGCAGACTTTCAGCTTTCTTCACCTCATATCATAAGAGGAAAATATCCATATTATTTGCCTGTTTCTGGAAGATGGTAAAAAAAAAAACAAAAAACAAAAAAAACCATAACCCAACCTTTTACAGGATGTCTTTCACCTAATCATTTCAGTGTGCTCTTTGCAGGAAGAGCTAATATTGTTAACACCAACTAAAAAGGAACTTAACGATTTACAGCTCACAATTAAAAGATTTATCAAATTATCAAGCTTTCAAGCATAATTTCAGTTCAGAGGAAAGTACAAAAAGGGTGTCAGTGTCCCAAAGGAATGCAGAACAATTGCTCCAGGCAGGGTGTTAACTACATGCACTGCCACTCAGAGTGAATCTCTTAATGGCATGTGCACCTAAGGTTTACAGTTTACACACAGTGCTCTAACAAGGAGACTGGGCAAGAGGGAAGGAACTTGTGGTTGAGAGAGTAGTACCTCCTAGTAGACATGTTCCAAAATTATTATGCATTTATGAATAACTGTGAAAAATTAATTTTTATTTTCAAAAGACATTTGCTCTAGGGGTTTGATTATTATCCAACTGAACTGTACCTCCCTGGGTTAGATGGTGGTAACTTGGAAAAAACAAGGACTGTGACTTTAAAAACAGCTTTTTCTACAATTGAATAAACCTACAAACCAAAATGAATTTAAAATTTTTCCAGGTATTCTACAGAAGATGTTAGTCAAGAGAAGATTTTGGCATCATCACAGAATATAAAACCATAATCAGTGTTATTTAAGGAAACTTCGAAGAAGTTTATGCCAATCTAGAGCTGATGCCAAGACCTACATCAGGAATGTCTGTATCTTGCTGGCATTCCTGTGTGGAAAAGTGGCAGCTCATCAATCGTACCTCTTTTGTATCCTGTGGGGAAATTATAAGAAAAATGACTGGGAAGACCAGACATAGATTTATTCCTCTGCTCACAACATGTAATTGTATAGCTTTACCAAAGCGTAATTGAAGACTAGTGTATAAGATTTTATGGGTTAATACATAATCCGTTTTCTACTCTAAACTGATATATGTTTCTTCTATGCCACATAACTTGAAAATAACTTTAAGAATATATCCTAGGTCATATAATACAACTTCATTGTCACTTTCAAATCACAGTAGGAGTTATGAAATATTTGTGATTCACTTCATAAGTTTTATAAAGTCTCATCATGATGTAAAATAATTACTAGTTTTTATTGTCACTCATATGTAAATATTAAGATTATTTACTGAGATAAATTTGAAACTTCCTCAAAATATTAGTTATGAAATTGATAATTTTCCAAATAAATCATATTTATCTAGAAAAATTTTTATCTCTTGAGGTAAAGACATAGTGATAAATACTTAATTAGAATTATATTCTCAATCTAGATCAATCCTAAAGCCCAAATCAATATATGTACAACATATTCTATGTACCAATTTTATTGTATATTTTCATTCTACCTACTGTTCATGAAAACCTACTGCAAGTGTTAATGAAACCAATTTAGAGCAATCTGAATTTAAAAAAGAAAGTAAAATAAAATACTTTTATAATGATCTTGGATAATTAGTGTCATATATAGGGGCTCTACTTTAAATACAACATAAAGGAACAGGTTGCTTTTAGTCATGTCTTCAAACTATTTAGACTAGAGCAGGAAAAATATTAAAAATACTATTTTCCTATATACACAGCAGTATAAAGTTATATATTGGTTCATTAACAAAGAATATTGGCTTTGAAATCTTAAATACAGATAGTAAAAGTAAAAAACAATAAACAATATACAATGAATAGCAAAACTATGAAGTCTCAGTTTTGTGTCAGAGTTTTGTTGGTGTTTACCAATGTTCTCAGAGGACATCATAATGGGGATTGGATTTGATATGTTTGTTGTTGTTAGGTGTCATTGAGTTGGTTCCTATTGATAGCAACCCTATGAATAACAGAAAGAAACAATATTCAGTCCTGCACCATCCCCACAATTATGGCTGGGGTTGAGCACATTGATGACATCACTGTGTAAATCCATCTTTTTGAGAGTCTTCCTCTTTTGAAGTGACCCTCTACTTTATCAAGCATGATATCCTTCTTCAGGGACTGGTCCTCCTGATAAAATGTCCAAAGTAAGAGAGACTAAGTCATGCCATGCTCTCTTTAAGGAGCATTCTGGCTGTACTTATTCCATGACAGATTTATTCGTTCTTCTAGCAAACTATGGTATATTCAATATTCTTCCCTGACACAATAATTCAAAGGTATCAACTCTTCTTTGGTCTTCCTTACACATAGTCCAGTTTTTGCACATCTATGAGGTGATTGAAAACATCATGAGTTGAGTCAGGTGCATTGTAGTCCTCAAAGTGGTATATTAGATTTTCAACACTTTAAAGAGGTATTTTGCAGAAGGTTTTCCAAATTCAATACATCCTGTGGTTCCTTGACTGCTGCCTTCATAGGAGGGGCTCTGGTGGTATTGTGGTTAAAGCATGTGGCTGCTAACCAAAAGATTGGTGGTTCAAACCCACAGGGTGTTCTATCAGAGAACGGTGAGGCAGCCTGCTTCCATACAGACTGATAGCCTTGGAAATTCTGTCTTCTAGGGTCGATATGAGTCAGAATCAATTTGATGCCAGTAGGTTTGAGCTTTGATCTCCATGTGCATTTATTGTGGATTCATATAAAATGAAATCCTTAACAGCTTCAATCTTTTCTCCATTTATGTTGATTATTGTTCAGTTGTGAGGATTTTTGTTTTCTTTATGTTGAGATGTACTCTATCCTAAGGGCTATAGTCTTTGATTTCATCAGTAAATATTTTAAGTCTTCTTTGTTTTCAGCAAGAGATTGTGTTATTTGGATATTGCAGGTTGTTAGTGAATATTACTCTAATTTTTATATCATGTTCTTTTTCATATAGTCCAGTTTATCTGATTATATGCTCAACATACTGATTGAATAAATAAGGTGAAAGATCCAACCCTATGTGTACTTTTTCTGATTTTAAACCATGCACTATTCCCTTGTTCTGTTTGAATGACTAAAAGTTGCTCTATGTACAGGTTCTACATAAACACAATTAAGTGTTTTGGAACTCTTATTCTCTCAATCTTATCAAAAATTTATTATGATTAATAGAGTTGTTTTGGTTACCGAGTGTCACTCTGACAGGAATATATACCACAAATGGGATGGTCTTAACAAACAGGAGTTTATTCTCTTACTGTTTGGAGGCTTTAAGTCTGAGTTCAAAGTGCCAGGCTCAAGGGGCTGGGTGGAAGCCCCTCAACCTTGGGATTCAGCTCTGCCTCCTGCTCCTGGCCCACTGAAGCTAGAGGCTTTTCTTCACTCAGCTGCTGGCTGCTGGCTCCTGAGTCTGATGAACTCAAGGTTGACAAGTAAAAAATTACAGTCCTGATGTTACCAAACCACATGGCAGGCCATTAATTCAAGTCTATTGAAAGTCCCAAAGTTAGCAGAGCATAGCAGGCTGCCGAACAACGACACAGCTACATGCAGGGTTCAAATGTGCCATAAACTACAGACCATGCCCAAAGCTGCTGCTTATATACAGGAAGCAGACCACATCCCTAAAGCAGCTACTCAGCTGCTTGTGGTAGATTCCATCATGGAGGTGATCACCAATCTCATCATGGGAAATAACTACCACAAGCTGTCCAGCCACTCAACCAAGCCCAGCCAAGTTGACATACAACTTTAACTACCACAAGAGTTGAATACCTTTGCATATCAATAAAACACAGATTAACATCTTTCTTGTGTTTTTTGTTTGTTTGTTTGTTTGTTTTCAGCCAAGAACCATTTGACATCAGCAATTGTATCCCTCATTCCACGTCCTTATCTGAATCTCGTTTGAATTTCTGGCAGTTTCCTGTCAATATGCTGCTGCAACAGAATTATCTTCAATAAACAAAGTTTTACCTGCATTAACATAAATTATATTGTGTGATAATTTCTTCATTTTGTTGGAACACCCTTCTTTGGAAAAAGGACAAATATGAATGTCTTCCAGTCAGTTGGCCAGATAGTTGTCTTCCAATTTCTTGGTATAGATACGTGAGCACTTCTAGCATTGCATATATTTGTTGAAAAGTCTCAACTAGTATTCCATCAATTTCCAGAACCTTGTATTTTAGCAATGACATCAGTGCAACTTAGATTTCTTCCTTCAATATTAATTTTTGTTGATCATATTCTACCTTCTGACATGTTTGAACATCAAACAATTATTTTATGTACAGTGATTCTATGAATTCCTTCCATCTTCCTTTTGTGCTTCCTGAGCCCTTTCAATATTTTGCTCATAGAAATCTTCAATATTGAAACTTGAAGCTTGAAATATTTCTTCATTCCTTTCACCTTGGGAAATGTCTAGTGTGTTCTTCCTTTTTAGTTTTCTAGCTCCAGATATTTGCATATTTTATTTTAATACTTTACTTTTTCTTCTTGAGTGGCCCTTTAAAATCTTCTCTCCAGCTCTTTTAGTTTATCATTTCTTTCATTAGCTTTAGCTAATCAATGTTCAAGAACAAGTTCCAAAGTCTATTCTGACATCAATTTTGATCTTTTCTTTCTTTCCTGTCTTTTAAATTATCTTTTAGTTTCTTCATATATGATGCCCTTGATGTCATCCACAACTTGTTTGACCTTTTGTTGGTGTTCAATACATCAAATCTATTCTTGAGATGGTCTCTAAATTCCAGTGTGATGTAGGCAGCATATACTTTGGCTTTGGTAGACTTTTAATTTTCTTCAGCTGCAAGTTGAACTTGCATATGAGCAATCAGCCCCTGGCCTTTTTCTGATGATGATATTGAGCTTCTACATCATCCACTTCCATAGATATAATAGATATAATAAATTTAATTCCTGTATATTCTAACCTCTAAGATCCATATGTATAGTCACCATTTATGTTGTTGACAAAAAGTATTTACAGTGAGTAAATCATTAGTCTTTTGAAATTTTATTATGCTATATCTGGTGTCATTTCTCTCACCACGGTCATAATTTCCAACTACCAATCCATCTTCTTTGTTTCTAACTCACTCACTCCAATCACCAGTATTGATCAATGCATTTATTGCATGTTTGATCAGTTTCAGATTGCCGAAATTGGTATAATGTTTGTAAGTATATTTGAATAATAGTCATTTTAACTGACCATGCTTATAAGCATGTGGACATTATGCTATTACTGACATAGTTGCACTTCAGGATAAATCTTGAAATGCTCTTTTTGAAATGAATATGACATCATTTCTCTTCAATTTGTCATTCCCAGCATAGTCTATCGTGTCACTGTGGGATTCAAAATGGCCAATACTAGTCCATTTCTGCTTAATAATGCCTAGGATATCAATTTCATGTGTTCCATTTCATTTTTGACAACTTCCAATTGTCCTAGATTTGTACTTTGTATATTCCACATTCCATTTATCAATGGATAAATACAGCTGCTTCTTCTCATTTTGAGCATATGATTTTCCAATACTTACATTTTGTTGGTCATCATCTCACCCCTGACTTGAGACAGCAACTGGTCATCTGACCTCTCAATTTGGGTTCACCAGCCTCTGCAACCACGTGAGTGGGGAGAATCCTCAAGACCTACACACAGACTTGGACTTGCCAGCTTCCTAGCCTCCACCTCTGAGTGAGCCATTTCCTTGGCAGTTTGGGAGTTCTGTGACGTATTACAGGGAAATACAAAACCTAAGACAAGAGGGAGAGTGCTGAGGGGAGGAGGAGAATGGATGTTAGAGATGGTGAGGTAGAACAGCAGTTTGGACATCTCAGGCATTTTTAATCTCCAGAAATTATGCAAGCACTATTATTTACACACAAAAAAAGATATTTTAAAAGTGAAACTAGAGAGAATGTTCTTATTCTTTCATTATATAGGTTGTTGATTTTATACACTATTTATAGCTTAAAATGAGTAGTTCTTTAAGTAGGACTTGGCTATGTTTTATCTACACAAAAATCTTCCATGGTCAGAACATTTGCAATGGCAGAATTTTATTTGTAATAACAACTACATATGTGGAAATATTACATCATATGTTTTCATGAATAAATACCTGGATCTTTCTTTCTCTCTTTTATTTACTTATTTATGTTGTTGTTGTTGTTGGAAACTATCTCTATAGACATATAGCCTAGTAGTAAAATCTGAGTCCACATGTTATTTCTATAGATTTTCCAAATACTTTCCTTTTTTCTTTTCTTAGGGAATTCATAGGCACATTCCTCTGTGGATGAGCCAAACCCAGTTATTTTCCAACCAAGAAAGACATTTTGGTGGTTATGAGATGAATAATCAATGCTTCAATGTTTCCTTCTTCATGCACTCCCTAATTTGGAGGGCAATGGGGCTATAAGAATATTGTCTGGAAATGATGAGCTGATTTAATTTTTCAAGATTTTTCTTCCCACCCAATCCATTTATACAAGACATGGTACAAAACTTGTGGATGTCAGCTATTCATTTACTGTGGGTTTCAGCCATGTTTATCTTCTAAAGACCTCACAGCAATAACCAATGTCTCCCGACCACAAGATTTGATTATTGCAATTCCCAGTCTTTAGATCCTCCCACTCATAATTTCTCTTTCTCTGAGGATTGCTTCAAAGTTTATTTCATGCTGATTGCTTAATAATTTGCTCTAGAGCTTTAGTAATTTTTTTAAAAATACTGAAGCTGACTTATTACATAAAATTTTTAAGCACTGATAATGAGTAATAATGTGCTATGTACAATAGACAATTCCTTGGGTAACAATTTCGTGTGTTAAAATTATGAATTTATGGATGGGAAAGGATGCCAAAAAGTAATTTGCTCAAACATCTTTGCTTAATTTGAACAATCCAGACAGATGTAATTAATTGTATTGAAAGATAGCTTTGCTTTTTTAACTGGTTGGTTGAAAGGCATTTTCATTCTAAGCATCTAAAATGTGAACTAATTTGTTTTTAATTCTCAGTTGTAATGACGCAAACCCTAGAACCTTGACTAAAATAAACCTTCATCCTTCAGGATCCCCTAAAGCAGTGACTCACATATTTAACAAATGAATCTATCTGCTATTGTCTTTTTGAGTTGTTCTGTGTTCTTCCTTACTAGTCACCTCCCGTAAGAAAGTATTCTCTGTTCATGAAACTTCCTGAAGTAGCTTCATTGTTGCTGAAGTCCTCAAGCCCTTGATGAATTTGCCAGAATCTATTTTAAGAATATGGTCTACTGATGCACCCAGACTTTTCAATTCCTGAGTTGCTAGAGCACTGTTTGTTCTCAAGGACATTATCACTCATATATTATGTGTCAGCACACAGCTGAAGGAGGGGTAGAGGGATTTGCTATTCTACTTTGGTCTCTCTCATGTATTTAGGCTCATCTTGCTATCTGGTGGCCAAGGAAGGCCTTGACTGAGATAACTAAGTTCTGCTCTATATGCCCTCTTGTCTTCTAGTAACTAGTTCAGGCTTGTACTCATGGAGGGGACAATATCTAAGAATAAATGAGAGCAATAAGGGAGGCATATAAAACCATTTAAAGTGTAGGGTTATAATTAGGGCACCATGACTTTTTGCATTCTATTGGCCAATGCAAGTCACATCATTAGCTTAGCATCAGCTCAGGAGGTGACTGTAAAGTTACAAGTAACTTTATATAAGTAAGCCATTAATTAAAGTCAACCATGCAATCAATTAATCTGTCACACCATCATATCAGCTTCTCCCTTCATCTTCAGCCCCGTAGTCTTCCAGAGTCTCTGAAAGAATAATAAAATGACAATATTTAACACACAAGCATTATTAATAGCAATATAATTCTCCCAGTAATTTTTTGTACAAGGCCTGAGAGCCAGAAAGAAACAAATTTGGGATAAATGTTATTTATATTCATATATACTATTTTAAGTTCATATGAATGTCTATTACATTTAACCTTGGAAGAGTGCTTTGATGTCTTTTTCTCTAGTGGAAAGCAGGTAGACTTTGTAGTTAAATACAACCATATTTGAATCCTGGCCCCAACAATTACTAGTGTGATGAATTTTGATAAATTTATCTGAGATTCAGTTTTCTCAGTGGTAAATATGGCAATTGCTTTGTTAAATTAAATAATATAAAATTTGGTAATGTTTTATGTGGAAGAGAAGAAGTACTTTGCTCTCTTGACTCACTTCCCATAACATAATCATCATACGTCTTTTCTTTCAACATCCTGTGTTCAACAGTGTTGGCTATATATACAAAACCAAAACCAAAACCAACCAAACAAACAAAAAACCTCATTGCCATAGAGTCATTTTGGACTCATAGTGACCCCTCCTTGGGTTTCCCAGGCACTATCACTACAGAAGTAGATTGCCCAATCTTCCTTCCAAGGAGTGGCTGATGGGTAGGGCTTCCTTTTCTATACCTTCTATTACTCCTGCCTGCTTATATCTACAGGGGCACTATTTGCGTTTTGAATTTGACATTTTTTTCATAATGAAAAATTTTCCTCACTCATGAAGAATAAACAGAATTTCTGGCCCCATCCACTAAGGCCAGTACCTCTCTCCTAAATTATTTACTATTAAAAAAAAAATCAATCTTGTAGAGGATTCTATCAACACTGGTTGAGAACCACAACCCCTTTCAATCTAATGCCCACACTATCAAACCATAATCCACCAAAATTGTTGTATAAAATACACATGCTCTTTAAGATGTCTTCTATCTCTCCATTATTGTCTGGTAGCGTAGTGCCTAAGGCACTTCACTCCTAACCAGAAGGCTGGCGGTTCAAATCCACCAGCCACTCCTCGGAAGGAAGATGGAGCAATCTACTTCTGTAGTGATACTGCCTCGGAAACTGAAGGAGGGTTCACTATGAGTCAGGTCCAACTCGATGGCACATAACAACAACAACATAGTTCATTTAAGTTAAAACATACAAGACCCTTGCAAAAATTAATTGGAACAAGTTGTCATTTTTTTGGTTTATGTACTTTTGCACAAAATAATCCACCAAATTTCTGGCTGGAACCAGCAATACCACAAAATGTGAATCTGCATGGATGAGAAGTGAAAAGAAAATTGCAAACCTTCAAAGCCTGAAGATGTTTGGGATGAAGAACCTAAGATATGAGGGACTCAGGTGACAAATGCATTAGCTATTCAGAGATTAAGGAGAAAAGGCAGACATCAAAAGACATCAAAAATAAACATCGATCAATTTAAAATTATACCTAAAGGCAGTGCTTTCTACAATTTACGCAAATCAATAGCTTTTCTAGAAAACCAGTTGTATATGAAGGTACGATTGATTATTGGCTGTTGCTGTTCATAATGTCGATGAAGTCTTCCTCTCATTTCCTCTTCTGCCTCGTCCAGCTTCCCAAGTTGGCCTTCTCTTTCATGGAAGATAGCCTTCTTAGAATAAAAAGAGTTTCAGTTTAGTCAATTAGAAAGGCAAGTGCTTTGGGTACAGAACTGAGTGGGCAATACTCAGAGCAGCTCTGATATCTTGAATGGCATTAGAACTAGTCATATTTAAAGAATAAATCAACTCACCTTGTAAGTATTAATTCATAGCAGGAACTGAAAGCTACCTTTCAAGATGCTTACAAAGAAAAGCAAACATAAGATTTTCTAATATAATTGATTAAAACATACATATAATCATTTTATAGATTGGTATAAATGTATTTTAATGTTCAATTTTTAATATCTCAAAAACAGTATATGTTACAACTTAACAGTAGGACAGCAATGATTTGAACAGAAGAAAATCTTTGCTCGGCTATCACCTCATTAGGGTCAGTATTGAATATCTTATTTAAAATTGTACCCCATATGTATTCTTGATCCCTATTACCTTGTTTTACATTTTTTTCTCTTTTTTCATAGCACTTATTACCTTCTAAACGATTATATACTTTGGTGCTTTATTATATTCATTGCTTATTATTTGTTTCTCTTTGTGCTGTTTGTCTTCATACTGTCTGTCTTTTTATTACATTCATTGTTTCTTGATTAGACACCTTGAAGGTAGGAATTTTGCTATTTCCTTCATTGTTAAGTTTCACTCACTGCTACAACCTTGTTATGGATTGAATCATACCCCCAATAAATATATATTGTAAATCTTAACACCCTATGATAAAAGCAGCCCTGGTGGCACAACAGTTAAATGCTTGGCTCCTAACCAAAAGGTTGGCAGTTTAGACCCACCAACAGCTTTAATGAAGAAAGACCTGGCAACCTTCTTCCATAAAGATTACAGCCTAGAAAAGCCTTGAAACAGTTGTACTCTCAAATGGAGTCTCTCTGAGAGGAAATCAACTGGAAAGAACCTAACAACAATGTAACAGTGATATAAGTGAATGTAATTCCATCTGACAATAAGGTTTTCTTTGTTATATTAATGGGGTCATATCAATGTAGGATAAGTGTTAAAGTTACTGACTTTTGAGATATAAGAGGAGAAAATTAGGCACAGACAAGCAAGCTAGAGCAAATGGGGGAAACATAGATGCCAAGTGGAGATTACCAAGTAACCAAGGAATGCCAGGGCTAGCGAAGCTGAGACAAGAATTTTCCTTCAGTGCCAACAGAAAGCCTTCTCTCTGAATTTGGACTTCTGGCTTCTTTAATGTGTAAAAATAAATTTCTATTCATTAAAACCACCAACTAGTGGTATTTCTCTTACAACAGCAGTAAGAAATTAAGACAAACGTACAACAATACTTGGTGAGTAAATGACAGAATGAACAAATGAAAATATGGAAGGAAAAACAGGACCTAAAATCTGTTAAAGTGGACTAATTTGTAAAAGAAAAATAAAAGATCCTTTTTCCTTATTCTAAATTAAAATAATAAATTTGTCTCTCTGTACATTGTGATTTCAGTGTCTTCTCTTTTTTTAAAATCTTCTTAATTATTGTTTCTTCCTACCCCACTTTGCTAACTCTTATAAATATAAACATCTTTAGTATGTGCTCTTCACACTAGGCACATTTTATTTGCCTCAATTATCTAGGCCTTATCCTATAGATGTCCTGAATTCCACTGTAGATCATTTACCTGCCTTGAGTTTTATTACGGCAGGATACAAAATATGAGGCAGTTCATTCAGCAAACTAATTCCCAGGTGAATCAGATTATTGATGACCTCCACAGCATCCTTTTTGTCTTGATGGCAACACCCCTTGTGACTCAGGAAAGGATGACATTATCCTTAGCTCCAAGGTAGTCAATGTGGTCCTACTCCCTTTGTCAGTGATTTGTTTAATCATAATGATGTGATAAAATACTAGACAATAAAATACAAGAAGGCATTTTCTGGGGTACAGTGTAAAAGGATTATTTTTCTCCTTTCACTGGGTAAAGAAATGGCTCTATGTAAAGGCTGAAATTGCAGTAACCATTTTCCGATTATGCTGGCGTATTGGAGGATGGTAAAGTACTTCACGATGTCGTTGGAGTACTCAATTAATCTATGATGCAGAAATCTTACTTGAGGACTTTTTGTCATGAAAAATACTATATATTTTTTGCTGTTGACTCATGATTTTCTGTCACTTGAATCATAAAATGTCCTAATAACCAACAACATTGTAGACTTTATAAGATAAAGTCCAATAACATAAATCTTAATGTAGACTGTTGGACCAACATAGGTTACAACCACTGGAAAAGTTGCACAGTGTGGAAGATGCCAGGAACAATAACCTCAAGATGTGAACCCAGTCCATAATGAATAAGTATCAGGGCCACCAAAAAAAAAAAAACCAAGACTCACACAGGCACTGGATAGAACAGCATTCACTCACAGGATAAACGAGTATGGACAGCCTCAGTAGTGGACTTTGGTCCCCCGTGGTCAGCAGGTCACTTTCCACAGCTGATGCTATATGGTGAGCTCCAAGTAGCCTCTTGTGCTGCGAGGAAAGGACACTGTTCTCTGCTCCCTCAACAGTGGGCTTATCCAGGTGCCATGTGACACACATGTATAAAGAGACCAAACTACTCTTCAGGCCCATTACAGAGAGAGATCACAAAACAAAGCAGAATACCCAGTACAAACTGCTATCTCCCTGTGAGTAGCTGTCCCAAGCCCCAGGCCCCAATTGAGTCCAGAGTCACAATGAGGGCTGCTCTTCTAACAGAGATAGTCTGAAGAAATCCATTGCTCTTTAATCCATGCTTTCCAACTTACTAGAAGAAAGAGAATGTGCAACACTTTTCAACCACCTGCAAAAAACATAATCTGAAGATTATTCATTGTTTTGTGGGGTTAGTGTGACTCTGCGTTACAAAATTAAATACTTTCTGTTCTGTTTACTTGCCACAATACAGACAAGTACTAGGAAAGGATAAGGTTCTAATTGTTAGCAGACATACATAGTAGAAAAAAACATGCTTTCGGACGCTCAAAAATATGTTTAAAAATTATATTGCCAGTGTATTCTCCTAAGGTCGTTACATAAGCTATTGAATAATCATCTATCCTTAGCATTTAATTAAATTCCCGGTCATGAATTAGAGATTCTCTGTTTTAGAGAATCTCAACTCAGGATTAATAAGGATTTATATCTGATTTCATGTATGAAGGGAGGATTAAATCCTCCTTAAACATTTAAACCCAGGAAGGAAGGCCATTGGCAGAAAGGAGGGTGTTGTACGTAAAGGAGGAATCCAGCAAAGAGTACAACTGAACTGTCAGAGAGGAAAGAAAGAGAACTGAGATTCACTTGCAATTTTTCACACCTGGCATAGTCTCTTAAGCATAAATTATTGGTCTGAGAAAAGTAGGAATGGTATGAAGGATGGAATAAAATTTAGAGAGCTTTAAATTCACTGACATTTTTGTGCAAGAAGAATACTAGACAAAACATATGCAAGTAGATCATATATTGTCCCTACATACTGCTGTGCTAGTGAATTCACCCCTGAGCTGAATGGTAAGGACAAATTCATAGGGGATGAATAATAGCATGACATAGCTAATTAATGCTAGTTCAATCCAGGCCTCTTAGGCAATCATGTCAAATTGTGCAGTGCAATGAGGTGTTTTTCGTTTTTTTTTTTTTTTTGTAAATGACAGTGGTGTATGGGGGATTGATCTACGAATGTAAAGATGACATCAAACTACAGGCTAGAACTAACTGCTCAGCATTATTGTCATCACTGAGTTACAGTCTCTTGATCTGGCAAAACTGCCACAAGACTTAACATTTCTGAAATACTATCATAAAATGGAATTCTGAAATAACTAGCTCATCAATCACTGACATTCCATGCTGCTTCCCAGAATTTGAAGCACATATCCACGTATTTTAAATCTCCTTTGCAGAAGGAATCTTCTTTAAATACCTCATTTTGTACAAGTCATTGTACACATCATGTCTAACTGGCCAGATAGGAATGCTGTATTTTATAAAGCATTAATATGATAAGTGAGATAAATAATTTTGAATATGAAGTAGACAAATTAAGACATTCTTTAGAGTAGTTGTTTAGGTAAAATAGGGGCAGGTTATCTCAGTTATGTACTTTTTATCTAACCTAATTTTGTATCTAGCAGGTTATTTTTCTACTCTGCCAATTTTAAACTAAACTTATTTAATAAATGTTTCATGGATCCTAGAGAGGTATCCTCTGTCTACATTCTACTTATAGAGGTTGTTATATTTTTCAAATCAACCATATCAATTATACTATTCATACTCATGTTTATTTTTGTATGTTCTGCTAAGAAGTAGTTTTGCTAAGAAGTTTCTAATGAAATGTATTCTTATCTATGTCTACTCTTGAGTTTGTGACAGTTTGTCTTCATAATTCCAATGTGGAAAAGATTGATGGTATATGTTTTGGTACACGTTAAATTTATGACAATTATATAATATTTTAGACGTTGTTGTTGCTGTTAGGTGCCATCGAGTCATCTCTGACTCATAGTGATGCTATGAACAGCAGAACCAAACACTGCCAGGGCCTGAGCCAGTTCCATGATCCTTGCTAAACTTGAGCCCATTGCTGCTGCCACTGTGTCAATCCACCTCGTTGAGGGCCTTCCCATCTTTTGTTGATCCTCTACCTTGCCAAGAATGATATCCTTCTCCAGTGAATGGTCCCTTCTGACAACATGACCAAGTAGATGAGACAAAGTCTGGCCATTCTCACTTCTAAGGAGCATTCCAGCTGCACTTCTTCCAGGACAGATTTGTTGGTTCTTTTAGCAGTCCATGGTACTCTCAGCATTCTTCACCAACACCAAAACTCAAGTGCCTCAACTCTTCTTCAATCTTCCTTATTCATTGAGCAGCTCTCACATACGTATGAAGCAGTTGAAAATACCATGGCTTATGTCAGGCACACCTTAGTCCTCAAGGAGACATCCTTGCTCTCCAGCACTTGAAAGATGTCCCTTGCAACTGATTTGTCCAGTGCTATACATTGTCTA
>NW_006921970.1:1774519-1775683 GCF_000298275.1 Orycteropus afer afer | reverse complement strand
TGGGTATTCCATCAATTCTTGGAGTCTTGTTCTTCACCAATTCCTTCAGTGAATCTTTGACTTCTTCCTTCAAGACCATTGGTTCTTGATCATATGCCAGCTCCTGAAATGGATGAAGATGTACCAGTATTTTTGGTACCATGGCTGTGTACTCCTTCCATCTTTTTTTGATGTTTCCTGCATCATTCAATATTTTGACCATAGAATCTTTCAATATTGCAACTCGAGGCTTAAATTTTTTCTTCAGTTCTTTCAGCTTGAGAAATGTTGAATGTGTTCTTCCCTTTTGGTTTTCTAACTCCAAGTCTTTTCACATTTCATTGTAGTAATTGGGTTTGTCTGCATGAGCTGCTCTGTGAAGTCTTCCGTTCAGCTCTTTTGTCTTGTCATTTCTTCCATTTGCTTTAGCTACTTGTGTTTGACTGAGTTCTCCAGAGAAGCAAAACCAGTAAAGCTTATATAGAGAAAGGGAGAAAGAGAAATTTATTTTAAGAAAATGACTCACACACTGAGAACTCACACACTTGTAGAAGATCGCAAGTCTCAAATGTCTTGGATCAGATGTCAAGCTGGAGGCTTTTCCTGACTCATGAACCTGCAGGAGCTGATGAGCTCAAGGTTGGCAGGCAGTATACTAGCTGTTGACTCCAACAAATGATGAATCCAAGATCTTCAGGCCCAATGGTAGATTGTTTGCTCACAGACTATTGTAGGCAGGACAACAGAATCCCAATCCACAGAAGAATGTCTCTTTTCCCAGGATGTCCATAAATATTGTGGAAGCAGACCACACCCATGGGGAAAACCCCTTTCAACAGATTGACTGCTCAAAACATATACATCTGATCTTATCATGGGAATAACCCACATCATAATTGCTTAAACCACACAGAATTGTAGTCCAGTCAAGTTGACACAAAGCTCCAACTATCAAAGTCCACCCCTTGTCAACTTGGCAGCTGTAAAAATCTTCTTAGCCATATATAATCTTGAAATAAAGACAATCATAAAGTTATATTTGCTCCTAACATGATACACTAAAACATGTACAACTGAAACACATTAATCTTATTTACATTTCACAGTTCATAACAGAAGAAAACAAAAATGTTCGATGCACATATACAATGAAGAAATATAACAATCATAGTCCTAGTTTCTGCA
>NW_006921970.1:1772530-1774031 GCF_000298275.1 Orycteropus afer afer | reverse complement strand
ATTTGTTAGTTCTCACAGCAGTCCACGGTACTCTCAGAATTCTTTACCAACACCACAACTCAAAAGGGACTAAGATCTGCAGACCTGCAGAGCATAGGGTAGCAAGGACAGGAAGCAAAAATTTTTTGAGTGAGTCACTAGGGGTAATAGTGAGTGGTACCACTCCCATTTCCACCCCTTGGTTCTTGGACCCTTGAATCCTGGCTATTGGGGAAAGAGCACTGTATATTTGATGCTGGTTTAGCGCATATACAGCCTCTCAGAGAACATTGTCCCCAACCCTTCAAGGTATTGTCACATAGCTGGCACCATAATTTTGTTTTCAATAGGTCATTCCATTGTTATATCAAGCCAGTTGCTTCAGAATGATGGGACACAAGGTAAGACCAGTGTATTCCATGACCATAGGCCTATTGTTGCACTTCATTTGCTGTGAAGTGAATCCCTTGTCTGAAGCAATGCTGTATGGGATATCATGATGGAGAATAAGGCATTCTGTAAGTTCATGGATGGTAGTTATGGCAGAAGCATTGCGTGCAGGGAAGGCAAATCCATATCCAGAATAAGTATCTATTCTACTAAGAACAAAAAGCTGTCCTTTTCATGATGGAAGTAGTTCAATGTAATCAACCTTCCACCACGTTGCTGGCTGAACACCCTGAGGAATGTTTCCATATCATGGACTCAGTGTTGATCTCTGTTGCTGTCAGGTTGGGCACTCAGCAGTGGCAGTAGCTAAATCAGCTTTGGTAAATGGGAGTCCATGTTGCTGAGCCCATGCATAACCTCCATCCCTGCCACCATGGCCACTTTGTTCATAAGCCCATTGAGTGATGACAGGAGTAGCTGGGGAAAAAGGACGGCTGGTTTCCACTGAATGTGTCATCCTATCCACCTGACTGTTAAAGTCCTCCTCTGCTGAGGTCATCTTTTGGTGGGCATTCACATGAGACACAAATATCTTTACTCATACCTCTTCCCCATACATCCTTGTCACCAAGTTTCCAATCATCTCCTTCCAAGTTCCAGACCATCCAGCCAAGCCATTAGCCCCAGCCATTGAATGTGTATACAATTGCACATTCAGCCATTTATTATTCCATGCAAAGTGAACAGCCAGATGCATTGCTCAAAGTTCTACCCATTGGGAGGATTTCCCTTCACCACTGCCCTTTACAGAAGTTCCAGAAAGGGGCTGCACTTTCAAGTGGTGGCTGCATATCACGCAGAACCATCTGTAACCAGGCACAAGTTTTCTCTTCCTCAGTCAAATGATCATAATGAACTCCTCATGAGGCCATAGTGCAGACTGGAAGAGGGAAGGTAATGTGACTGGAGTAGAGACCATAGGCATTTGGGCCACTTCCTCATGCAACTTACTTGTGCCTTCAGGTCCTGCTCGAGCCTGATCTCTGATATACCACTTCCATTTAATGATGGAGTGTTGCTATACACATCCAACTTTGTGACTCTTTGGGTCAGACAACACCCAACTCACGAT
>NW_006921970.1:1770090-1771035 GCF_000298275.1 Orycteropus afer afer | reverse complement strand
TCTGATTATTTCCTTTTCCCCAGTGAACAGTCACTCTTGTAAAAGGTCTCAGATCCCTTTGGGGAAGGCTGCGAGAAAAATTGACATTATAAATTTTTGGCAATGTAGTGGGGTCCTTCCTCAAAGGGACCCGGCCTCCCCTTCATTCAAGGGGCTGTGGGTTTGTAAACTGACTCCAGTTTGGGAATTGATTGAGAGGCCATGACTCTGTATTCTGGTGATTCAATCTAGGCTGCTGTTCATGTGACCTAGAATTCTTCTGTCTATACATATCAAGGAAATATTTTGTAGGTTTGTTATGCATTTCACTCCTCGGAACACCATGACTAACTAGTCAGTACAATAATTCCACATGAGTCAGAGTATTCTGATTCCTGTTTTGACTCTGCTGTCCATTGTGGTAACCAAACCCACCTTGCCTTTGTCAATTAACTGCTGCTACTTGGCCCATACTACCATGAGGTCCAATCAGTCCCATTATAGTTAAATGTCTTAGTTCAATTAGGGCTGTACCCATTGTCAAATCTGGCTTATGTAAAATAGCAATCACAGCAGTCTTCAAGGATGCTGGAGCTCTCTTCACAAATTTATTCATCGTACTGGTGAAAGGCATGTCCTCTGGACTTTCCACTTCTGGGTCTAGGGGTCTAATCTGATAAATCCATTCTAACAGGCCAATTTCCCTAAGTCTCTGAATACCTTCTTCTACATTATACCAAGGCAGGTCTGACACTTCAACTTGACTTAAGTTAGCCACCACATAACCCATGCTTCAGTAAACCAACCAACTAAATTATTAGATTCTTTCCTAACCTCTTGAGCTGAAACATTGAATGAAGAATCCATACTTATTGTTATTGTTATTGTTATTGTTATGTGCCGTCGAGTCGGCCCCGACTCATAGCGACCCCTCCTTGGGTTTCCGAGGCAGTTATCACTACGGAA
>NW_006921970.1:1765937-1769990 GCF_000298275.1 Orycteropus afer afer | reverse complement strand
CTCTTGAGCTGAAACACTGAATGAAGAATCCATACTTAGTGGGCCTAAATCAATAAACTCAGACTGATCCAATGTTACATTACTCGAACCATTATCCCATACCCTCAGTAGCCATTCCCATACATATTCTGCAGGTTTCTGTCTGTACATGTTAGCAAAATCAAGTGGGTCTTTTTTGGGTGTAGTGTACTGTCTCCTCAGTCACATATTGTGTTTCACCTTTTGGGGCTTGCTTGGACTTAACTTTAGTTATAGGCCTAACAGCAACAATGGGTGGTTCAGGCAGTTCCTGAGAACATTCAGCAACATCTTTCATGGCCTCTGCCTCAGGCAATGACCCATCAAGAACAGTCGGGTTAATCCAATCAAACTGAGGTGGAGAGGATTTTGGCTTTACAGTAATCCCTTCAGATCAGAGGGATTCAACAATTTACAGGCTCCATATCCTGATCTTCCTGACTATCTGACATATGCCCCATTCCAGGTTTCAGGATCTATTTTTTTTTTCCCAATCAATGCCTTCACTTTAACTTCAGACACCATTCTGGGTTGGCAATTTAGTTGCGTTGTAATTCAGCCACCCTTACAATAAGACTCTGGGTTTTGTTCTCAGCAATATCAACTCTGTTACTAAAAGAAATAAGGCTTTCTTTCAGAGCACAACTAGAAACACTGAGGAGTTTTATGGGGTGTTTAAGCTGTGACTCAGCAGCCCTGAGGTCATCTTGCTCTTTTACTGATTTGTCTAGTGTAGAATGAACCAACCAGCTTCCTTATACTCCTTACACTCCTCATGCTGACAAAATTGTAGAAAAGTAGCAAATATGTGATCACCCAGACAGAGCCTCACTTCTCAAAAGTACTGGAGCTATTGGTGGTGCTATTATGCATATTAATGTTGCCACCTCTAGGCAGCACCACAAAATCACCATCCACAGAAGAGTGTCTTTTTCCCAGGATGTACACAAATATACTGGAAGCAGGCCACACCCCTAAGGAAACTCCATTTCAATAGATTGGCTGCTGAACATCTGATCCCGTCATGGGAACAGCCAACATCATCATTGCTTAAACCACACAGAATTGTGGTCCAGTGAAGTTGATACACAGCTCCAACTACCACACTACTCTTCACTCAAGGGCAAGTTTCAGAGTCTCTTCTGACATCCATTTTAGTCTTTTTTTTTCTTATATTTTTAATGACCTCTTGCTTTCTTCATGGCTGATGCTCTTAATGTCATCCCATAATTCTTCTGGTTTTCAGTCTTTGGTGTTCAATGCATAGTATCTATTTTTAGATGGTCTCTAAATTGAGGAGGGATATATTCAAGGTCATAATTTGGATCTCATGAACTTCTTTTTAATTGTCTTCAACTTGAAGTTGAACTTGCTTATGAGCAGTTGATGGTTTGTTCCACAATCAGCCCTGAAGTTATTTGAGCTTTTCCATTGTCTCTTGACACAGATGTAGTCAATATGAATCCTGTGTATTCTATCTGGTGATGTCTATGTGTATAGCTAACATTTGTGTTGTTGAAAAAGGCATGAATAAGTCATTGGTCTTTCAAAATTCTATCATGTGATCTTCAGCGTTATTTCTGTCACCAAGGACAAATTTTTCAACTACTGGTGATTCTTCTTTGTTTCCAACTTTTGCATTCCAGTCACCAGTGATAATTAACCCCTTCTGATTGCATATTCAGTCAATTTCAGACTGCAGAAGTTAATAAAAATCTTCAATTTCCTCATCCTTTGCTTTGGTGGTTTGTGCATAAATTTGAATAATAGTATTATTAACTGGTCTTCCTTGCAAGTGTATGGATATTACCCTATCACTGACAGCATTGTACTTCAGGATAAATCTTGAAACATCCTTTGCAATGATGAATGTCACCCCATCCTCTTCAAATTGCCATTCCCAGCATAGTAGATCATATGGTTGTCTGATTGAAAATGGCCAAAAACAGTCCATTTCAGCTCACTAATGTCTAAGATATCAATCTTTATATGCTCCATTTCATTTTTGACAACTTCCAGTTTTCCTAGATTCATGCTTAGTCCATTCCATGTTGCAATTATTAGTGGATGTTTGCAGCTGTTTCTTCTCAATTTGAGTTGTGCCATGTCAGCAAATGGAGGTCCCGAGAGCTTTACTTTCTCCATATCATTAAAGTTGGTTCTACTCTGATAAGGAAGCACGTGCACTGTGAAAAGTCATATTTTGAAGGCCCTATGACCTAAGGGGCTCGTCTTCCTGCACTGTATCTGACAGTGTTTCTGGGCTATTCATAAAGTTGCCTAGTGATGTATCAGACAGTGTTTCTCTGCTATTCATAAGGTTTTCTCTGGCCAGTTCTTTGAGAAGTGGATGGCCTCTTCCTTCTTCCTAGTCTGTCTCAGTATGTAAGCTATGTTGAAATCTGTGCACCATGTGAAACCTGCTGGTATTTGAAACACTGGTGTCATAGCCTCAAGCCTGACAGAAACACACAAGCCACCACAGTAGGGCAAATTACAGTCCTGTTTGTCTGCCTTAGCTGTTGGAAACCTCTCTGCCCTACCTTTACCTTTTTCCTACCTGGATCCATAGTGATACTGCCTCAGAAACCCAAAGAGGGGTCGCTATGAGTCAGGTCTGATGGCACATAACAACAACAACAACAACACTCTTCATAACAAGTGAGTGAATCCCATTTATAAATTTCTATTTGCTTAGTTCCCCAATTAGATTTTATTTTATTCAGTGTGTTGGCTATATAGATTATATGAAGAAGGATTTATAAGTAATATATCTCTCAAATCTCAAATCTGAGAATATCTTTTCATTTTTTTAAATTATTATTATTCATTAATGGTGACTTGGCTAGAAATGGAATTTCAATTCACTCTTTTTCCTTAGAAACACTGTAAATTTAAATCAAACCTGCAATGATTGCCCTCAAAAAGTCAGATGTTGTCCTGATTTTTCTTCTTTAGAGATGACTTGCTACTTTTTACTGAATGGCTTTGACATTCTTTTTCATACCAAAAATTCAATAATTTCAACATAATATGTGTTGGTTTTGAATGTTCTGTTTTAATTCCTCTGGGAACAAAGTGAACATTGTCAATGTGTAAATTCAGTTATTTTTTCATTTCAATAAAGTATTTACATTTGCCCCCCCCATTCTATTTGTTCTGCTTTCTGCATCAGAAAGGCTCCAATTTCCGTATGTTCTCTTCTTGAAATATAGTATTTATTCACTCCCTCCTTCCCCTACTCTGTCTTTTTCCTCTTCACTCTGTGTGATTATCTTCTCATTGGAAATGGTTTTCCCATTCCTACTCTGTTTCTAATGTATCCATTATCACTGCAATTGCACCATTTTCCTCAATATGTCTCCTAACTACGACTTGCCTCTTCTACCCCGTTCTGTTTCCTGGTTCTCTCATCATTGAATTTTTCTTTCATAGTTCACAAGCTCTACTTAATTTCCTTATTACTTGATGCCTTTGTTTTTTCAAATTTTCTTTAATACTGAAGAATTTCTTTATTTTTTCTTCTGCTTCTGTTCACTTAGGCTGTGTAAACTGCATGTCCTTTGATTGCTGCATTCAGTTCTTTTCCATAATTTGTTGTGTAGAACCCATGTCAATTCTCTTTTCTTTTTCCTCTCTGACCAGGAATAATTTCATCTTAAAGTAGCTTTCAGAAATAGAATGGATTCTCTGTGAGTCCTCTCAATTTACAAGGATGGGCAAATATAGATGGTTTGTGTAGTTTTCTGCTTTATTTCAGGCACCTGAATGGAGTGGGGAATGAGTTTGAGCTACTTTCAATAGATTTTTCTTTAATACTTTTCCAAGTTATTTTCCCCCCCTTAAATCAGGGGACAAACTTCTCAACAGTTTGACTTTCTGGCTTCAGTGTGTATATCCAATTTAGAAAGAGCCAGCCTGGTGTTTTGGTAAGAGACTTGGGATTCATATCTATTGATTGAGTGTGGAGAGAAGACTTTCCTCCTTTCTCTCTTTCCCCTCTTCTTCTTTTAATTCTATTTATTCTCTGTTGTT
>NW_006921970.1:1756404-1757772 GCF_000298275.1 Orycteropus afer afer | reverse complement strand
ATTCAAAATGGCCAAAACCAGTCCATTTCAGCTCACTAATGCCGAGGATATCAATCTTTATGCGTTCCATTTCCTTTTTGACAAGTTCCAATTTTCCTAGATCCATACTTCATACATTCCATGTTCCGATGATTAATGGATGTCTGTGGCTGTTTCTCTTCAATTTGAGTGGTGCCACATTAGCTAAAAAAACACCTAACCTAAGCCATGGTATTTTCAGTAGACTCATATGTAATTGATAGTTGGACGATTAATAAGGAAGACCAAGGAAAAGTTGATGCTTTTGAGTTGTGTTGGCGAAGAATATTGAAAGTATCATGGACTGCCAAAAGAGCTAGCAAGTCTGTCCCAGAGGAAGTGCAACCCGGAATGCTCCTCGGAAACAAGAATGGCCTCACTTCTTTTGATCTACTTTGGGCATGGTGTCAGAAGGGATTATTCCCTGGAGAAGGATATCATGCTTAGTAAAGTGGAGGGTCAATGAAAAAGGGGAAGGCCCTCAAAGACATGGATTGACACAGTGGCTACAACAATGGGCTCAGATATAGCAAGCATTGTGAGGCTGGCACAGGACTGAGCAGGGTTTCATTCTTTTGTACATGGGGTTGCTGTGAGTTGGAGCCAACTTGATGACACCTAACAGCTACAACAGCTAATGTTCCATTTTTTCTCCCACTCTATCTACGAATTTCTAATGTGATTCCTTTCAGAGTGGTTGGTGGTGGTAGCCAGTAATCATCTAGTTCTTATGGTCTCAGGGTTGTGGCAGTTGGGTTTCACATAATCTATTAGTCCTTTGGATTAATTTTTTCTGTGTACCTTTGCTTTTCTTCACTATTTGCTCTGGATAGGTAGAGAATAATAGTTGCACCTTAGATGTCTGCTTACAAGATTTTAAGGCCATTTACTTATTAATGTAGGATGGAGAATACTTTCTTTGTAGACTATGTTCTGTTAATTTATCTTTATGTGCCTACCCTGAGACTAGAGTCCTGAGCCCAAAGTGCCAGAAACTCATCCCATCAAGGTGTTTGGTTATGGCTAAGAAGTTTTCATAACTTTTTTCCCCTGTGCACTTTACTATATTCATGAATATATTTGCAGGATATGTAAGTACATATGTAGAAATACCCTCTGCCAATGGGATGTAGTCCCATTCGTCTTCCCACACCTGTTCTGCTTGTGTGTTTATCCATGTATCTACTCATGTTGTTGTTGTTGTTAGGTGCCATCGAGTTGTCTCCAACTCATAGCGACCCCATGCACAGCAGAACAAAACACTGCCTGATCCCGCGCCAGCTCCATGATCCCTGCTATATTTGAGCCCATCATTGCAGCCACCATGTCAATCCATCTCGTTGAAGGCCT
>NW_006921970.1:1754115-1755925 GCF_000298275.1 Orycteropus afer afer | reverse complement strand
TGGGTTTGAACCGCCAACCTTCTGGTTAGCAGTCAAGTGCCTTAGGCACTATAAATAGAGCCATGCATAAAATTTTATAAAGTCTACCAGAGCTAAAAAAAAAAACAGGCAATTCCCACCTTACATCCTTGTTAATTTTTATGTAGTATTTTAGGTCAATTTTAATTATTTCTATCTTGATTTAGTTAAGAGCATTTTGGTTAAAAGTATATTTTAGTTAATTGTTTTTGCACTGATCACCACTAAGTTGTGAGCTACTTGAACTTTGGGACTCTAATCATATTTGAATCATAGCATATGTCACTTTGCAAGTATTAGATGCTAAACTATGCTTTTTTTTTTAATGAATTCATGCAAAATACTCTTTATTTTGCTTTGCCATATTGTGTCCCATTCATTTTTAGTTGCATATGAACATTTTTGTGTCAGATGTGCCACCATTTGAGAAATAGTTCACAAAAGTATATAAATCAACTTGTCGCTAGGTTAAGTCTTCACAATTGTCTTCTTCCACTCTGGCTGGAGGAGCCGTGGTGGAGCAATGGTTAATCTCTACGCTGCTAACTGAAAAGTCAGCGGTTCTAATCCACTAGCAACTAATTTTGGGGAAAAAAGACCTGGCTATCTGTTTCTATGCTTCCATTAAAAAAAATAATAATAATAAGATTAAAATTAAAAACTATGGGAAATTCTATGGAAAAAAAAAGAAAAAGTGATTCCTTAGTTACAGTCCCCTGGGCATTTGCTGTCTGGCATTATAGTTAATCTCAGGACAAGATGTTAATCTTGTGGATCAGATTAACTGATTCTCTTTTGTTGGCTTTGGTTTCATTTATGCATCTGAACTTTATTATAAATTGTAGTAATGCATTAAATCTTTGCTTGGATTTTTAAATAATTTTTGCTTAGCGAGATACAAGTTTATAGAATCCAAGACGATGAGTTCTTTAAACCATCCAGATAGATTTTATTCAAGTGCATAAATTAAATTTCATATAAAGTATATATTGCTGAATTTTTTGGAAAATTTATATTCGATATTTTATCTGAGTATAGCTGGAAATGTATATTTCTAACTGCTACTCTTACGAACTTCTCACAGGACCATTCTAAACCCAGGACTATTGTTAAGTTACTCTGATGATTCCATACATGCACTACCTGCTACAGGTCTTATAAAGCACCCTGGTAAAGCAGTGATTAAAGCTCTCAGCTGCTAACCAAGAGATCAGTGATTTGAACCCACCAGCTGCTCCACAGGAGAAAGATTTGGCAGTCTGCTTCCATAAAGATTTCATTCTACTCTGTCCTATAGGGTCACTATGAGTGAGAATCAACTTGACAGCAATGGGTTTGAGTTATGAGACTTATAATTTCTATTTTAGAATTGAATGTTTGTGGTTTCTCTAAATATGTCCCACAATGGTTGAATTAAGTAACATTTCTTACCAGATAACAAGTACTAATTCAATTTGACTGTCACAAACAGGAATTCCATTAAGAATCTTATTTTTAAGAAGTTTTTAAGGCTTGTCTTGTTTCACCACTTTTTTTTTCTATTGCCTTTCAAGCATGATTTGTATAGAAAATTCCTCCCTATCTACTTAGTCTATAGCAGCACCCTGAGGCACTGTTATGTCTCCCACCTTGGAATTTACCTTTTATTTCTTTGAGTTTCAGGGGTGTGTCACTGTAATCTGACTTTTAGTTGTGGATTTAAAAGTGCAGCAGTAAGGATGAGATAGCAAAGCCTGCCCTATGCTTTTATGTGAATGAGCAAACATGAGAGGAATGTGCTGTACAAATTTAG
>NW_006921970.1:1747242-1753658 GCF_000298275.1 Orycteropus afer afer | reverse complement strand
CAGCATTAACAGCACTTCTTTTTAATCAAATTATAAAATCTTTAGAAGTAAAGGAAACATTTTATTCATCTATGAGTCCCCATTTTTTATTTTTTGTGCACAAAGATACAAGTCAATATATTTATTAATTAAATCAGTGGTACCAATTTGGGGTTATTTTGCCTGCCAATGGATATTTCGTAATTTCTGGACATATTTTTGTTTGCCATCACTGAGAGAGATTGCTACTTGTATCTAGTGGGTAAAAGCCAGAAATGCTGTTAAGTATCCCACAATGCATAGCACAGCACTGACTTCCAGCCCATGATTAGTCATTAGTGCCTAAACTGAGCAAACCTGAATTAAATTAACATGTTTATATTCTAAGATAATTTTTTTTTAAAAATCAACTTTTATTCAGCTATAACTATAAGCCTTTATAAATAATAATAATAATAATAACAGTTCAATAGCCATAGCAGTGTAGGGTAGGGTTTGTGGTATCAAAACAAATCACAACAAAAAAATCTTCTGAAATGGAATTTTTTAAAATTTTCTATTTCTGAGTGACTGAATTTCTTTTTGAGTAGTTTAAAACTAATGGAAAATGCCATCATGAATCTATCTGTGATCTGGTTGGTAGCTAGTAATTGTTTATGTCTGACTGGTTCACTTTGCTGGAAGAGAATGCAGATGAAGTTAATAGTTATTTTAGCAACATGACTTTCTTTTGTTATACAAATATATAAATATCCACTCTTAATCCTAACATGGTTTAAGTACCATTGATCACAAGAGGCAGGGATCAAAAGAAGGTGAGTGAATTCTTTTTAAACCATCATCACTATTTCATCAATGGTCTCAATGGCTGTTTCTCTTGCTAGCAGGTCAGCATCAGTGTCTTTATTCTGGAAGGACATTCATAAATTAAGCAGTTGACCTTTTTGTCAGTCAGTGAACATTGTTCTGTCCAGGACTGCCAAAACCATTAACTTTGAGCAATGGCCACTTCACCAAAGCACAAAATGCAGTATTTATAACCCTTGTATTGTTGTCTTTGCCAAGATCTCAACGACATTGTCTGTTTCTCATTTTCTTCTCATCCACTAAAAGCCAGGAGGAAATGACAATCAATAAACTCAGACATTATCTGTGGAAATGAGAAAAATTTGATGCCTCTGAAGTTAAGAAGTATACAAAAGAAATGGACAACTGTGACCATGTTTACAACTTTCTACATCAGGAACTACAAAAGGAAAGAACTGCAATGTATTCAGGGATACTGTATACCATCCACTTATTATCTAGATGAAGAAACAGAGCCCTGAGGATTCAAGCAAGCAACATCAACTTCTCATGATCCAGTAAACTGATCTCTGCACTTTTATTAACGTCTAACAGAACTAAAAACACAAGTTAGCAAATATGTACAACTAAAAAAATGACATGCAGGAAATGTTGCTGCTATTGGATTCTCCTTGCAACATTGGCAAATTTAGAAGTAATCAGAATCTCAGGTAATATTGTTAATTCATGAATAGAAATCCTATGTAGGTGAATATTGGAAAAGGCCTTCTGGTTTATAAAACACAATTACTGAATTTCTACAGAAACTTAGATGATTTAGAGCCACAAAGGCAAATCAGACAGTTAAGGACTTTGAGGAGATTATAGCCCACTGGTAGATGAAAGAGAGTTACGTAAATCAAGGTCCCATCAGGAAACAAATATCACACTCAAGTTAAGATAACTCAAGAAAGATCAAATGGACAAAGGTAAAGTCTTTGAGTAGAGAAGCAAAAAGTATTGTGTAGGAACCAGCATTCTAAGATTAGACAATAACCCTGGTCTAAAAGTAGTGAGAATGGAAAAATTAGCTCAATGTAGAAAGAAAAAGAACCACTAGAATTTGTTGCCTTAAGAAGACCAGTGACATACTCTCCAGTGAGAAAACCAGGAGAATTGATATGCTCAATTTACTGTCTGCTCTCTTTTCAACTCCTAACTGGGTAATCCTCTGGATAACTTTAACTAGAAATCACAGTTAGCCTCCATGGCAAGAAGCAGGGTAGTGAATGGCTCTAAAGGGGCAGAAAAGATATTTGGCATGAAGGCTTTTATTTTGTTCTGTTCTTACATTAAAACTTAATAGCAATGTTACATACTAGTTTTATTGACATCCTAATGCACAACACAGATTCTCTTTTAGGAATGAAAGGTTTATTCTGTACTCTGTCAATAAACTTCAGTTCTCCACCCATTTTGGAAATTGCCCAAGCTGAAGACATCCATGTTGGTCAGTTATGCCCCACTGCAGGGTGCCCTACATTTCCCTCATAAAACTTTTGCATACTAATCTCCAGCTCAGAGTCAGTTTCAAAGAGAATCCAATCTATTACACTGGTGAGACATATATTTGCACACATGAGGTGGAACATATGAGAAATCATGCTAAAAGAGCATTAAAGAAAAGCATAATGTAAAGTTGCTCTCTATATAATTGTAACTGCATTTCTTTAAAGTATTGTACTAGGTTGGCTTTATATTTTCTTATGAAAAATGAAAACTTACTACTTAGTTATTTTCTGTTTTGTAATTTCTTTGTTTTACTTATTGTATATATTTGAGTTTAGAGTGTTACTATTATGCATATAGAAATTGTTGGAATTAGAGAAATGAATATACTCAATAATCCAGTCTGTTTCTCTGTCAGCATTCTTTACTACTCAACTAATTTCTTAAATTAAATGGAATCAATTTTCAATGGCTTTCTTCAAAATACATTATAAAACATTGTTGACTTTCAAATGGAAGAGCCAGAGTTGAGCAGAAACACTGTGGATGACATGGGTTAAAATGGGAATGAAACAAGTTTAAAGAGTCTCTAATTTTCAGTCCACATTCTCATATAATCTCTTTTTTCTGTGTCTCTCCCTCTGTCTCCTCTCTACCCCATGTCTCTCTCTTTATCTTGCTAATCTGATTATTAAAAAGCATTTTTTCCATGTTTATTTCGACTGTATTATGCACACGTAAAATAATTTTGTTAATAATTATACTTTAGTTATGTGCTTCACAATTGAAAATTTGATCTGCTGTAGCAGTTAATGAGTTGTTATAAATTAAAATAGCTGCTCTCCTAGACACATGGTTCTTCTTGCCTAGTTTCTTAAATTTTGGCACATTTGTTTCATGGAAATATATGAGTAGATGTTCTAGAGAGCATATGTTTAGGATGGCAGCTATTTTCAACTTGAGAATCATGATGAAAATAATTCACTTTACAGTTTTTTTTTTGCTTTTACATATAGCAAATCACACAAACCTATAACTGACGTATTAATAAAAAAACGAACTCACTACCATTGAGTCGATTCTGACTCATAGCAACCCCTCCTTGGGTTTCTGAGGCGGTATCTCTAAGGAAGCAGAATTGCCCATTTTTCCTACTGAGGAGTGGCTGGTGTGTTTGAACAGCCAGCCTTCTGGTTAGCAGTCAAATGTCTTAGGAGGCCCTACGCCACCAGAGGCTGATATTTCAATGAAAAGCCCTATATCCCCTTGGAATGAAGGAGTCTGGTCAGATAAGGACCCTGAACATTCATTAGTGGAGGATGAGCCATAGAATTAGCACATGGGTGGAAACCCAAAGAGGGGTCGCTATGACTGGGGTTTGACTTGATGGCACATAATAGCAACAACAACAGCAGGTTTATATGCCATTTCTCCCTAAAGAATTCTCATTCTTCCTTCCTCCTCATTTGCCTTTTGAAACATCTTGCTCTTTTCCATTCAGACAAAAAAAGAAAAGAAAAAGCACTGTCTAGTTTTCTGTCTGACTGGAATGTTGTACTCTTTTATATTTTTATGTGAGCTAGCTGCTTTTAATGTTTATATTTCTGAGTTTTTAGTTCTGTGGGATTTTAGTTTATTTTATCTTATTTGTTTTGTTTTACTTCTCCTTTATCTTTAAGTTTTTAATAGCTGCAAAATGGAGATTGGAATAAAGTCCTCCCAAAAATCAAATTGAAGAGACAGAAGCCTATGTATTCCTACTAATCCAACTCAGATTCTACTGGTTTCCCAGAATGATTCTCTATGTGGCCCAGTATCAGACTAAAATGTAAATCAGTTATAGAATGCTTGCCTTCATGAGGAAAACCTATGTTCAATTCCCAGCCAATGCATGTCAAGCACAACCATCACCTATCTGCCAGTAGAGCCTTGTCAGTTGCTAAGTTAATGAACAGGCTTCATCACAGCTTCCAGGCTAAGATGGGCTAGGAGCAAAGGCTTGGACAGTGGCATCACCAGGGAGAAGGGGGAGTGCAGACTATACTGGGTGAAACCATTAGAGAAAGTGACTACAAAATGACCGTCTTAAAGTTTTTATGAAGTGTTTCAGCAGAAATTTATTATTTTTAATAAAATACACTGTAGAGAGTTATAACAATATTTTTCATAAACCCACCTTACCTGTATCAATTTATCAAAAAGGCTAAAACTCTATGCTAATTTACTTTTTGAATATTTTAAGGCACTGTAGCTACTCTGGTGGCATAGTGGATAAAGCATTAGGCTGCTAACCAAAAAGTCAAACCCATGTGCTACTCTGCAAGAAAAAGATGAGGTAGTGTGCTTTCGTAAAGATTTTCAGCCTTGGTAACCCTCTGGGGCAGTTCTACTCTGCCCTAAAATGAGTCACTATGAGTCTGAATTTACTTGATAGGAATGCAGTTAGGTCCAGCTGTCATAATTACTCAATTACAATGGAGCTTCCAATCAAGCGGTTTCTTCTGCAAGTGTTACAATCACATACTCTTATTTTCATTGCTACTGGTTAACTTTATATCATTGATTTTGTCAAATTCTGTGCTGTTTTAACTACCATAGTGTGGTAATTAGTACTTGTTAATCTATATCAATAACTTTTTTAAGGATGTAGTAGTTATTAAATGAAAAGAAGGTGAAAAAAAAAAAGGCTTCTGCTCAATTCCTAATAATATTTTTATCATGTTTCAGTTCAAAGTGAAAAGATTTTACAAAATATTTTTATTCATATAATCTAAGAAAAATTATATTTTAGCAGTTTACAACTATTTTTATCACGTAATATTCTATGATTAAAATTGATCATAAATATTATTAATGATTCTGTATGATGTAGTATAGGAGGAGGTCCATGGTAGGGGGATGACACCATTAGTTACCACACTGAATAACACCAACCCTACTGATGCCAGTGGGCCTGACCACGTATTTCTCAAAATCAATCACTGAAAACCCTATGGATCACAAAGGTTTGATCTACAACTGATTATGAGAATAGCACAAAATTGACAGTGTGTTTATTTTCTGTTGTGCATGAGGTCACCACGAGTTGGTTGATGTCAACTAACAACATCGTCAGAATCAATCTATATATCTTCCCAGATTCACTCAGCTTTACCTGCTATCCAAGTTCTCTGCCAGTAACTACATGGAGCACCCTACTGTTACCTTCTTTCATGCCTTACTGTCTTAACTAACTTCTACTGAGGTGAGGCTTAGAGCCTGGCTTGACTCTTCATGTCTGCTGCTTCAAGGCAAGGAGCTGGAGCAACCAAGTACCCAGCTCAGGTACCACATTGACTCAATGTGGATCTGAATCTTCTTACAACTTCTGTATCCAATGAAGTGCCAGACTGCCTTACCTTTTCAATGGCTGCCCAAGGGAAACAATAACAGAGATGTGCATGATCAACTCTCTTGAATTTTGTAGAAGCCAACTCTAACACAGCCCTGCAACAAACAGGCAAGCTAATGTTTTTGCACAAAACTCTGAACAGAGAGGAACAGGTACAGGAAGGAGCTTACAGATGAATTTCTTTCCTTTTCTTTTCTTAACCCCACCCTGAACCTTGGTGACTCTTTTAGGTGAAGTGGATCCATTGGCTCCATGGAACCTACCAAGAGGCATTTTCTTTATGAAGCACATAGCTTTTTTTTTTTTTTTTTGGTGAAACACAGTCAACTTTGTAACACACTAACTTTATTTGCTCTTTTTTTTCCTTGTCTCATTTCCTAATTTCCTATTTCTCTATTTTAAGGCACTGTAGCTGCTCTGGTGGCATAGTGGATAAAGCATTAGGCTGCTAACCAAAAGGTCGAACTAATGTGCTACTCTGCAGGAGACAGATGAGGTAGTGTGTTTTTGTAAAGATTTATAGCCTTGATAACCCTCTGGGGCAGTTCTACTCTGCCCTAAAATTTTCACTGCCTGGGCATTGTACCCTCCTCCTAATCTCCCCAAAAAATTAGCACAAAAACTTTTCTTTAGATTTGTTTTTTGGAGATGTTGGATAACAGATTTAGTCTGGAGTTGCTCATACAGGCTCATAAGAGTCCGTTGTGCTCAGCTCTGTCAATTTCACCTTCACTAATGTTAAATTGGGGAG
>NW_006921970.1:1744722-1746302 GCF_000298275.1 Orycteropus afer afer | reverse complement strand
TTTTTTTTTTTTTTCTTGTCTGAGGGAAATGTGGCCCTGGAGAAGCCTCTCTGAATAAGTGACATTTGAGTTATTTTTAATTTTTTCCCATCACCCAATTTAATAAATACCTACCTCTAGTTAATTTTGTGAAATCCTTTCCTTGATTTTTTACAATAGTCCTCTCATACAATATTTGCCCTTTTGTGATTGACTAACTTTGTTCAGCAAATGGCCTCTGAGTTCATCTGTTATGGGATGTTTTGCAGATTTATTATTCTATAAAATCAAGTACTATTTCATTATGTGCATATACCATAGTTTGATACATTCCTCCATTGATGGACATTTAGGTTGCCCTTTTGCTATTGTGAATAATGCTGTGATGAACATGAACCCATGTGCTACTCGGCAGGAGTATGGATCTCTTCCAGTCAGTTGGGCCAACTAGCAGTCTTCCATATTTCTTTGCATAAATGAGTGTTTCCAGCAATGTACCCATTTATTGAAAGATGAACATGGATGTGCATATGACATGTTCATGTTATGGCTCTCGTTTCTCTAGAATACATACTAAGTAGTGGGATTGCTGGATCTTATGGTTTTTCTATATCCAGCTTTGACATAGATTCTGATGTCATGTCCTCCTTCATATAGTCCACCTTTTCAGATTATTTGTTCACCACACAGATTGAATAAGTACAGTGAATGGATAAAACCCTGACACACATCTTGCCTGATTTTAAATCATGCATTAGGCCTTTGTTATTTTTGAATGACTGCTTCTTGGTCTTTGTACAGGTTCCTCATGAGTACAATGAAATGTTCTGGAATTCCTATTCTTCATAAAGTAATCTCTAAATTGTTATGATCCACATACTTGAATTCTGTTGGATAGTCATAAAACAGGTGAAAATTTTTCTGATATATTTTGCTTTCAGCCAAGATCAATCTGATATCAGTAATGATATTCCTCATTTTACATCCTTTTCTGGATCTGGCTTGAATTTCTGGCAATTCCCTGTCAATATACTGATGCAACTGTTTTTGAATTATCTTCAGAAAAAATTTACTTGCATAGGATATTAATAATGCTGTTTGGTGATTTCTGCATTCTATTGGATCACCTTTCTTTGGAATGGACACAGATATGGATCTCTTCCAGTCACTTGGCCAAGTAGCAGTCTTCCATATTTCTTTGCATAAATGAGTGTTTCCAGCAATGTACCCATTTATTGAAAGATCTCAATTGGTATTCTGTGAATTTCCAGGGCCTAGTCCCGCCCCCGCCCCCCATGCCTTCATTGCAGCTAGGACTTTTTCCTTTAACACCACCTGTTCTTGATCATAAGCTATCTCCTGAAATTGTTGAACTTCTAGCAGTTCTTTCTGGTACAGTGACTCTGTGTATTCCTTCCATCTTCTTTTGAATGTCTCTTACCAATGTCATTCAGTATTTGCCCATAGAATCTTCTAATAATGCAACTCAAAGCTTGAAATGTTCTTCATTTCTTTCAGCTTGAGAAATGTCCAGTGTTCTGATTACCTAGTGCCACTCTGACAGGAATATACCACAAATGGGATGGCTTGAACGAACAGGA
>NW_006921970.1:1742607-1744352 GCF_000298275.1 Orycteropus afer afer | reverse complement strand
GGCAGCTACTCAGCTGTTCACAGTAGATTCCACCATGGAGTTAATTACCAGTCTCATCATGGGGATACTACTACATCCAGCTGTCCAGCCACTCAACCAGGCTCAGCCAAGTTGACACACATCCAGCATGTTCTTTCCTTTTGTTTTTCTAATTTGAGCTCTTTCCACATTTCATTATCATGCTTTACTTTTTCTTCTTGAGTCACCCTTTGAAATCTTCTTTTCAGCTCTTTTACTTCATCATTTCTTCCATTTGCTTTAGCTATTCTGCATACAAGAGGCAAGTTTCAGTCTCTTCTGACATCCATTTTGGTCTTTTCTTTCTTTCTTGTCTTTTAAATGACCTTTTGCATTCTTAATGTATGGTGTCCTTGATGTCATCCCACAACTTTTCTGGTCTTTGGTCATTGCTCTTCAATGCATCAAATCTATATTCAGGTATGATATACTCAAAGTTGTATTTTTACTTGTGGACTTGTTTTGATTTTCTTCAGTTTCAACTTGAACTTTCATAGGACCAATTGATGGTCTGTTCTACAGGCAGCCCCTGGCCTTGTTTTGACTGATAATATAGAGCCCCCCCCACCATCTGTTTCCATAGATGTTATCAATTTTATTCCTCTGTACTCCATCTGGAGAGGTCCACATATGTAGTCACTATTTATGGTGTTGAAAAAAGTATTTGCAATGAAAAAGTCATTGGTCTTGCAAAACTCTATCATGTGATCTCTGACATTGTTCAGATGACAAGGTCATATTTTCCAATTACTGAGCTTTCTTTCTTTCTTTCTTTCTTTCTTTTTTCCAAATTTTGCATTCTAATCACCAATAACTGAAAATGCATCTTGATTTCATATTTGATCAATTTCAGATTGCAGAAGTTGATAAAATTTTTCAGTTTCCTCATCTTTGGCTTTAAAGATTCATATGCAAATTTGAACAATAGTTCTAATAACTAGTCTTTCTTGTAGGCATATGAATATTTTCCTTTCACTTACAGCATTGAACCTCACTATAGATCTTGAAATGTTATTTGTGACGAATGAAATGCTATTCCTCTTCAATTTGTCATTCCCAGCAAAGCAAAACATATGATTGTCAGATTCAAAGTGGTCAATATCAGGCTAGTTCAGTTTGTTAATGCCTTGGATATTGATCTTTATGCACTTTTTAACGACTCCTAATTTTCCTAGATTCATACATTGTACATTCCACATTTCAATTAATGTATATTTGGAGCTGTTTCTTCTCATTTTAAGTTGCACCACATCAGCAAATGAAAGTCCTCAGAGTTTTATTCCATCCACATCATTAAGGTTGACTGTACTTTGAGGAGGCAGCTCCTGTCCAGTTGTATCCAACCATAGTCTTTGACATTGTCCAGTATCTTCCAACCATAGGGGTTCATCTTCTGGAACTATGTCCAAAGAAAGTTACACTGCTATTCATAAAGTTTCACTGGCCAATTTCTTCAGAAGTGATAGCTATGTCCTTTTTCCTAGTCTGTCTTAGTATGGAAGTTTTGCTGAAATTGGTCTACCATGGATGACCCTGCTGGTATTTGAAATACTAGTGGTATAGCTTCTAGCACCACAGCTGGTATTTGAAATGCTAGTAGCTTAGCTTCTACCATTGCAGCAACACAAGCCACCACATTACAACAAACAGGCAGAAAAGTGGTAGAGGAGCTACTTAGGCAACATTACTCATGTGGGATAAGGGTAAGACTAGCATCAAACTGAACT
>NW_006921970.1:1731513-1742247 GCF_000298275.1 Orycteropus afer afer | reverse complement strand
ATAACAATGATTCTAACTAGTATTCCTATTTTGTATATGAGGAACATGTGACATAAAGAGGATAAGAAACATCCATGGCCCTATGGCTGTATGTTGAGACTTTAAAATGGGTGATGAAGCACTGTTAGTCTAATATATGATACTTTGTCCATGCTCAAGAATTTTTTTTTAATGTTATTTGCAAGCATAATGGGTTGAATTGTGTCCCTCAAAAGATAAATTCACTAGAATCTCAGTATGAGATTTTACTTGAACTTTAGGTCTTTGCAGAAGTAAGTAAGGTAAAGATTGCAAGATGAGATAATTTTGGATTAGATCTTAATTTCAATGACTGGTATCCTTAAAGAGAAAGGAGAAGGAGATTGGAGACACATAGACACAGAGGGGAAGATCATGTGCAGACAAAGGCAGAGACTGGAGTAAGGTAGCTACAAGTCAAGCAACAAGATTGACAGTCATTAAAGCTAAGAGAGAGACATGGAGCAGATTCACCATCAGAGACTCCAAAAGGAACCAACACTGCCAAAACCTTGATTTTGGAATTTTTTGTCTCTATAACTGTCAGAGAATAAATTTCAGTTGTTTTAAGTCACCCAATTAATAGTAATTTATCACAAAACCCTAGAAAAATAATACAACAAATATGCAATTATTTCACATGTTATACAGCTCAATGGGGAGCTAAATTCATTCAGCTTCAGAAAAACTTAACCTGAAAGTGGCATAGCGAGAACTGAGACAAACTAAAGATAGTTTGTGTTTTATTTTATTTTTATTAATTTTTGGCGTATCTGAGTTTTAAATGAAATGTAATCAAGGATATTAATTTATGCTTTAAAAAAATGTTCTTGTGCTTTATAAAACTATAAGATTTCAATTAGAAAATCAAGAATAACTTCATAACACTCTCAGTAATTACCACATTTATACTGGTTTATTGCCAGTGTTCCCGTAGAATATAAGATCTGTGACACATCAGTGACATTGTCAATGTTGTTTGTTGTTGTACCCTAATTATCTAGCTTGAGGCCTGGCACATAATGTTGTTGTTGTTGTTATGTACCCTTGAGTCTGGCCCGACTCATAGTGACCCCTCCTTGGGTTTCTGAGGCAGTATCACTACGGAAGTAGATTGTCCAACCTTTCTAGCTGCTCAAAAAAATTTTGTGGAATTAAATAAGAGTAGATTTATAGAAAAATCTCTATTCCCATGGCATAGTTATATGTGAAAACAAAAGTTACTTAATAAAATCTCAGTAACAGAGACAAGAGAATAATACATCCAATAAAATATCTCATAGAATACAAAGTAAGTCTACTTAATGGGGCTATCTTATCACCATTTATTTGGTCACAGGAGTTCCTGGATCTCCTGCAATTTTTTCACCTTTAACGCTATATGCAATATTATAAATCACACCATAACTTCTTACAAAACTTTTTTTTGCCTTGTGACTTTATTGAAAGATATATGACTAAGAACAGTTGTGCATTTTAGTAAAGACCTTAAATTCCAGTTTGAGGAGAACGTAATGTTGATTGTTAATATTCATGAAAAATGAATCATTTGTTTGCCCTCATTTCATGCACAGAATTTACCATGACATCAGTGGGAGCTTTTTATAACAATAAATCTGTGCCAAATAATAAATTACATTCACTCATATTAAATTAAAATGTGCATATTGGAGAGGCTTAATTTTAAATTTTCAAGACAAATGAATATCTGCACACTGAAAAAAAAGAAAGAGGTAAATTTCAACACAAAGAAAAGACATTAGGAAAAGGGAGGACACTGAATTGTGCACATAAGATACAGAAGACAGATGACAGATGCTAATATCAACCAATATATCCACAATATTGCATTACCATTAACACCACACACCAGGATACACATAAACACATAAACATCTGAGAAGATCAGATAGGGGTCAATGAACAGATTATACGATAGACCAAGGATAGTTTCAGCTGAGGCTAATCTTGCACAGATATTAGTGATACAAAATACTCCCAACTCTTACAGAAACAACAAAAGACAGACATAGCGCGATCCCTCACAGACAGCCAGACACTGTGGGAGAGAGATACAATGGATCTACCAACTCAGGACCATAATACAGGGTGACACCAGACTCAATTGGCACAACAAAATATATAAAAGTCTTATTCCTCATCCTACATTGGTGAGTAGTGACTGGGGTCTTAAATGCTTTCAAGCGGCTAAGATGCAGCTAATGGTGTCCTATCATCAGAAATGAAGAAGAGTGCAAAGCAACAAAGGTATTTGCAAGCAATCAGCCCTAGGACATGCTGGCCCTTGAGACCAGAAGAACTACATGGTGCCAAGCTACCAATGCCAGCCACTTAGGAAAGAATCAAACCTGGAGATCCTGGATAGAGTGGGAGGAAAAAAGTAGAACAAAATCCAAAAGCTCAATAACGACCAGAATTACTGGTTGGATGAAGTCTGGTGAAACCTCCAACACTATGGCCCTGGGATACATCCTGGGGCTGAAATAAAACTCACTCCCAGGGGCTGGCTCTCAGCCCAATTGTAAACAAGATGTACATGCAGACCACTCAACGCAGGTGATGCACCTACATATGCTGTGGAAATGCATCACTTGGAGCAATAGACCACAGGGCACCGAGGGACAACATTCACATGGAGGAAATGCAGGATACACAGGAGTACATAACTTTGAGGGACATGGTGGTTGGTTACTGGGCAGGAAAGGGAGGAGACTGTGTTAGTGTTGGGGATGGTAAATGGGGAGTGAAACTAAATGTACATGTAATGTTCAATGTAAAACAAACTCTGCTCTGTAAATTAATTTAAAAAATAAAAAGATCCTGGCTGTTAGCTTTCTCAGGGTTTAGTTTCTCTTTTCTTTCTTTCTCAATAAATTGCTGTCAGAATTCTGTTTTATGGTTTCTTAATAGGAGTTGCGTATTTGTAATGGACATGGACATTATTCTTGGTAATTAAACCAGTGTATCAATAATATTTCCCACATGAAAAAAAAAAAAAAAAAACCAGTGAAACTAAAATACCCTAACAATCTCTTCCCCAACATATGACTATGGTATGGTTTACAGCTTTAGAAATATTATATTTTTTAGTGAATACTAGCATGTTCTCTATACTGAATTAATGCAGTGATTTCTTACATTCTGGGGGTTACTAATCATGTTTTTTAAACAGATATCCTGTAAAACTGAACAGTTCTTGAAAGAGATAAAAATCTTCAAGTTTTCTTTTCTTTTATTTTTAATCTCCATCATAAAACATCAGTAAAGTTTCAAAATGGCCTCTCTTCTACCTTTATTATTCTTCAGCTCTTGAAATAACCTCCCAAGCACAGGAAGAATCATGAAAATAGTTTTCTCTCATCTCACTTCCTAATAAGAATGGAAAACATCAGGTGTTTCTCATGTCCTATCCCAGGCAACTGCTATAGGCATCATAGTGATTGATTTCATTCTGAAGTCTTCAGTTTACAGGAAATCTATATAAATCAACTAGAATATGGAAATTTATACCTCCCAGGAGTTACAGATTAACTGATTCTAAATTAGAGGGAAAAAAGAAAGGTCAATAGGAAAATATCAATGAGGAGCACAGGAAAAATATGCCAGACAGTGAGTTCTTTGTTTTGAGGGCTGCATTCTAGGTTTATCTTTTCTGCCTCAAAAATGGTACGTTAGGGAGCTTCAATATAAAAATGTCTATTTTAGCCACTTTACATATGTTTCTGCTTTTTACAAAATTTTTGAGATATGTATATCTATATAGATATAGATAGTGAAATACAGGAATTTTAGGATGTAGAATACCTGGGTGGCACAAGTGGTTAAGTGCTGCTCTACTAAATGAAAGATTGGTGGTTCAAACTCACCCAGAGGTGGCTCAGAGGACAGGCCTGGTGATATGCTTCTGAAAGGTCACAACCCTAAAAACTCTATGGAGCACTTCACTCATTACATATAACGTTGCTATGAGTCGGAATCAACTCTACAGCAACTTAGAGTTTAAATATTTCACCCAATATCACACAGCTATTAAGTGTAGAAGCAGGAATGGAGATCAGGTCAGTTTGACAAAATCATTATTATTATGCTCCTTTTCCTTGTTGTTGTTGTTATGTGCTGTCAAGTCAAACCCGACTCATAGCGACCCCTCCTTGGGTTCCCGAGGCAGTATCACTACGGAAGTAGGATTGCCCAACCTTCCTTCCAAGGAGTGGCTGGTGGGTTTGAACCTCCAGCCGTCTGGTTAGCAGGCAAGTGTCTTAGCCACTATGCTACCAGAGCTCCTTTTCCTAGTGTTGTAATATATATTTAAGAAGTTGGGTAAACCTAAAAGATCAAGTATCTTTTATCAGTAGCCAAATAAAAAACTTTTTGCTATTAGAAAAAGTAAATGTGAAAATATCAAGTTGCAGAACAATGAATTTTTAAGTACCAAATATATATGCCATTAATAAAGCAGATCATAGGCTCTGAAAAAATATTGAAAATAAAATATTGAACTGATCACTATAAAATTTTATATTAAAAAATTGTTTCTCGTATACATGTTGAAAGTTACAGAGGATCCCCTTGGAAAGGATATGTGTTCATTTACTTGAGCTGTTAATGAAAAAAATCTGTCCATAACCATCAGGCCACATTATTTTATCTAAAATAAAATAAAATAACCAAATATATTAATATAAAAATGATAACCAAGAGAAAATGATTATCTACTTCTATTCATTCTGAGAATTGGTGACTAAAAATAATTTGAAGCCTTGAAGCTCCACATTGACTGTTTGGGAAAGACATATTTTTTCCCAGAGCAGCAGCCTAAGATTATTGAACATGGCACCGACACTGGTAGTGTTCTTTGTTGAAAGAAATGAACCATCACAGGCCATCAAGGGGGCAATGGTGGGTTTAATAGGACCATTTGAGCAGGGAACTTTCAGTCTTATTGCTGTTCATATCACATTGAGCAGAGGTTTCTCCTTTATATTCAGCCTGTTAACTAAAGTGGAAGAATTCAGAGAAAAAAAAAAAAAAAAAAAAGCCACCCAGAAGAACTGCTTGCTCCTGTAAAACTTTAATAAATTGTTCAATCGCCTGTTTAACACATACACACGCAACTCTTTAGTAGAGATATGTTTTCAACTTTCTGTAACACCTGTCTAACATGGTTTAAAAAATGTCAGGAGAAAAGAAGATCGACTGATTGCAAAGACAGAAAGAATATACAAGGCACACATTTGTATTACCAGCTCATTCCATTCAGTGCCAAGACATAAACCAGGGTGCTGAGAATGATGTTGATCATGACAAGATTAGTGACCAGTGCTTTTCTTCTCCTCTGACAGCCTGTGGACAGAGGATGGATTTACGAGTCCCTGGAGGACAGGAAGCATAAACAACTCGGCATCAACATCATGAAGTGCTGACATCACCAGTGCAAATCATCTGAGTGAGCCAGAAAATCAGAATCCAAAACTTGATTTCATAGCACACTGTCATGTAAATGAGGAAATATGACAGATCCCAAAAGTGCTTCTGAAGTGTTTCCCTTACCCATTGTCTTTTGTATTCTGATTGAGTATATTAAAATAGAGACAATGTTGGAAATACATCATGTTGAATTCAGAGAAATGAGCATTTACATGTTGGTTCTGAATTTGTAGATTAAGTGGTAACCAATACTTCATCATAATAATAACAAATGCTGATCTTATGAAGAAGGTAAAATTCATTTCTCCCAACATCAAGATTGCAGACGGGTTTATGTGGTGGAATCCTGCCATCTAGTTCCTGGCGGCATCTGACTGATACGCATGCTGTGTTTGAGCTGTCAGATGCTATATCATCACTGTCAGTTCCATTTTTGACACTTTAGTTATGTCTATATTTTGAGAAAGGGCAAAGACCAATGTTTCCCAAATCTATTTTCTGGCCCATGTTTTCATTTTGTCATCAGGAATCTCATATATCAGTATTTAGGAGAGCTATGGCTCTGTGTTGCAAGAAAAGAAATTCTGAAATATAATCAATTCATTTCACCTTTAATTCTGTTTTTACTTTGTGATCACTAAAATCTCTAAGAGGCATATTTTTAAAGAATAGATGATTCATATCATAAAACTAATGGATGGTGCCATGTTCTCCATCATTATGCAGTTCAGCATTTCAGCCTCAGCAGTACCTATTTTAGTGTTTTCAAGGAGACAATCCATAGAAGCAGTTTATTTTTTCAGCACATATATTTTATGATTGATTTTGTGTTTCTAATATAAAGTGCCTCTAAAATTAGTAGAACTTGTATATATATGTGTACTTAGTATTTCCCCAGTTAAGCTCTGGTTTTAACAAAATAATACAGACTAAAACATGGGGAATAATTAAACATACATTTAGCATTTAGTTACTATGAGGTATTAATAATATTACTGGTAAGCAATAGATAGTAATTACTTATTGGGATTCTATTGTGTGCCAGACATTAAGTTAGGCAAGTTATTTGCATAGTATAAATTAATGGTTGCATATTTAAGTTACTTCCAGAAAGGCAAACTGAATCAAAAAAAAAAAATTTATTTCTTCTTTGAACTAGGTCCTCTTCATCTAAATTATTTAATAAAGATACAAATCAAAGTTACCTTTGTAGTTTGATATTTTAAGGGGAATGTATGAAATTCAACTTCACATTTATTGCTTTAAAATTTATCTCTCAGTTTAAGAATGAGGAATTGTGCATAGGTTTACACTTAAATATTTTCCCCAAATAAAACACATGGTTTATCTAACAATGCCTTCTTCTACTTGTCATAAACAATGAAATCAAGGTGATTGCTTCCTGAAAATGTTTCAGAGGGCTTGGACCTCTATAATATAATAAGTATGGAAAATTATTCATTCTCACTGGTTCTCTTTTTATTCCTTTCTGTGTATTTAATGTAAAATGTAAAAACAAAAGTATCTCTTAATGATACATAAGGGAATGACAATGAAAACTAGGGTTGGCTTAGATGGGGAAGGTTGTAGTTGACAACTTGAGATGATTATCATCAAATAAGTGTGGCTCAAATGGTTAAACGTTTTTGATTATTAGCTAAAAACTTACCCCCTTTGAACACAGACAAAGGCACTTTGGAAGACAGACCTGAGGATCTGCTTCTTAAATGTCACAGCCTTAAAAATCCTACAGAGCAGTTCTACTTGGCACATAAGGTGTTGTCATGAGTCAGAATCAACTCAATGGCAACTAGCAATAACAAAATCAAATAACACCAGGGAAATTTTGTGTTGTTGTTAGGTGCTATTGAGTCTATTCTGACTCATAACAGCCTTATGTACAACTGAACAAAACACTGCCCTGTCCTGTGCTATCCTCACAACTCTTGCTTTACTTAAGCCCATCATTACAGCCACTGTGTCAATTCATCTTATTGAGGGTCTTCCCCTTTTTCTGTGACCCCCCACTTTACCAAACATGATATCCTTCTCTAGAGACTAAAAACCTTTAGGAGACTGAAAACTTTGCTTAGTAAGCAAAATGATTAAAATTCTGTTATTGTGGTATATTTTCAGTGCCTTATATAAATCTTCTTTTCTTGACATTCATACTGTACCCATTACTGTTGAGTCAATTCTGATTCATAGTGACCCTACAGGAAAAAGAGAACTACCTCATAGGGTTTCCAAAACTGAAATGTTTATTGAAGCAGATTAACACATCATTCTCCTGAGAAGCCACTGGTGGGTTCAAACTGTTGACCTTTCAGTTAGCAGCCAAGTGCTTAACCATTAAGTCACCAGGGCTCCTGATGTGAATATACTATGAATAGTATCTGTGTAATCATTATCTATTAGCAGATATCTTTGAGTGTTGTTATTCTGCTAGTAGACTGGTAGAAATCATAAAAAAAAAAAAAAAGTAGAGACAAATAGTGTTGAGAACATGGATAGACAGTGGAGAGAAGGAAAGAGAAGAATTCATGATGAAAGTATTTTCAATCCATTTCCTTAATCATACAAAAAATATAACAGGTTTTCCACATATAAACATAAACTTTATTTGAGTCATTATTCTGTCCAATAGTAAAGTTTAATTTATGTTTATTTTTATGTTAACTGCTTTTCAGTTGCAGGCAAATTCAGTTATTGCAACTTTAAACTACAACAAATTATGACTACTTCTCCCATACTTTCTTCTTCCTGAGCTAGTCTCTCAATTCCTAGGACTTCTATAGTAATTTTCTGGCATGAGAAAAGTATAGCTGAGGGGGTCTGGTCAATGTGTGTAAAAACTAGCATCCTTGGATGTAGAGATCCAATCTGTCATCATGGAAGGTCAATCCTCCATGCTGGCATCTGCTGTAATTTCCCTGTTCTCAATCTGGGAGCCAGTCTAAAGGACATTCTCCAACCAAATACCCAGAACTCATCTTCAAGACCCTTCCACACCAACAGAATGCTCACAATTAAGTCTCTTAGAATGGATTGGGAAAAATGTTGTGCCCATCCAGAAAGAATCGTGGGAAATCTCTTCCTGTCTACTCAGAACCATACACCTAACTGGCATTGCTCCAGGACTGCCTTGACCTTGGTAACCATTTTAACTACTTCTGCTTTACTACTTTCCTGTCTAGGTGATGATGAGAACTTCTGTCAGGCTACTCTTCTCTCAGGGCTCCAGAGGAGAAGCTGGACACAAGTTCTTTTCACATTTGAATTTACCAAAACTTAAATAAGTGTATAGTCAATGGGTATGGGTGCAGATAGAGAGGAGACCTGAACAACTAATTGTCCTACTTTTTGTTTCTGTGGCAAACCAGAGAGTTGGCATTCCTCTATGATCCTAAATAAACACATAAATAGATATATATGTACATGGAGAGAGAAAGAGAGACATAAAAAATGTTTTGCAACTCTTATTTGTAGTTTTTTACTTCAACTCAATCAGATTTCTCCAATTATTTTGAAAACATCTCCTTGGAACTCCAGTAAAGTGATTAATTGTTCCAGGGTATGGAGAGTGTATTTTTATAAAAAAAAGTGGGGAAAAATTTGTGAAATAGAAAGCATGTTATTACTTCAGAATAATAACTTATCCCAAATATGGAGAGGCAGGGAGAGCAAACATTCAAATTAAACTTTTTCCTCTTAGGTTTTGTTTCATTAGATACGTTCTTAACCTGTTGTTGTTGTTGTTAAGTGCCGTGGAGTCGTTTCTGACTCATAGCGACCCCATGCACAGGAGAACGAAACACTGCCCGATCCCGCCCCAGCCTCACAATCCCTGCTATACTTGAGTCCATCATTGCAGCCACCGTGTCAATCCATCTCATTGAAGGTCTCCCCCTCTTTTGTTGACCCTTCACCCTACCAAGCAGGACATCCTTCTGCAGGGAATGGTCCCTTCCTACAACATGACCAAAATAGGTGAGACGAAGTCTGGCCATTCTTGCTTCCAAGGAGCATTCTGGCTGCACTTCCTCCAGGACAGATCTGTTAGTTCTTTTAGCAGTCCACGGTACTTTCAGCATTCTTCGCCAGCACCACAACTCAAAAGCATCAACTCTTCTTCGGTTTTCCTTATTCACTGTCCAGCTCTCACATGCATACAAGGTGATTGGAAATATCATGGCTTGTGTCAGGAAGCCAAGTCTTAACCTGGGTGCTATAAAAAAGTGAGTCATAGCACTTTGCTTATCATGCAATCCCATCTCCATTCCTTTTCAGATAAAGAAAGGATGCCCACAGAAATTAACTTTCGGAAGTTCATTCTAGAATCTAGTTCCCCACTTCTAGGTCTATTTTACTGTTAATTTTTTACTACTCTAACATTTGAGGTATTCTTGTGAGCTCCTGGTGAAATCTTGGCATCATTTTCCCAGCTATAACCACAAACCAAAACCAAACCCACTGCCATTGAGTGGGATCTGACTCATAGTGACCCCTCCTTAGGTTTCCAAGGTGATATCACTATGGAAGTAGATTGCCCAACCTTTCTTCCGGGCAGTGGTTGGTGGGTTTGAACCACCAGCCTTCTGGTTAGCATTCAGATGCCTTAGGAACTACACTACTAGAGCTCCCCTAAGGAACTATAGCCATAGTTCCTTTCTAATCTATTTTCTGGCTCCAGTTTGAGAAATGTAACTCACATAGTCAAATGTTTCCTTCTTATAATAAGTAAGCCATTTCTCTTAGAGAGTTAATCCCCAGAGGGATAGACTTTTTTTCATATGCTCTGGTAATGTTAATAAATACCAGGTAGAAGAATTAAAGGAGGAAAATGACCCCAAAGTCTTTTAGAGGTTGATGTAATTTAACAAGTACAGTATGCTTCATTGTAATGATTGTTGAATCGACTATTAAAAGATTTTATAGATGCATAAAAATTGTGATATGATATAGTAGCCTTTGAAACAATCACATAATTATAAACTGGTAATAAAAATTATATTCATTCTATGAAAACACTCATTAACATCCAGAATATAAAGTAAAATATTTAATTTTTAAGGTCTTAGATCTAATAGATTTATAGAAGTTTTCACTTTTATAATGGATATTAATATAATTCTAGTACCACTCTGAATTATAGAATTTAAAATTATCTGTCCCCAGGAGAATATGATATAGCTAAATGCATTTTCAATATATCTAAATAAGATAAGATAATGGATATTGTAGAACTCAAAAATATTTTCAAGTTCC
>NW_006921970.1:1723588-1729982 GCF_000298275.1 Orycteropus afer afer | reverse complement strand
TAACCAGAAGGCTGGTGGTTCAAACCCACCAGCCACTTCCAAACCCACCAGCCACTCCTCGGAAGGAAAATTGGGCACTCTCTTTCTGAAGAGGTACCACCCGGTAAACCCAGGGAGAGATCACTATGAGTCGAATGCAACTCGAGGGCAGTGAGTTTGGTTTGGTTTTGGGTATCGATAGAATCCTTTGTCACCATGGCTGTTGTATCTTGCATTTGGCATCATAGTTAAATAGTTTTCATACTAGTCTTTTTGTGGTTGAAGAATCCTTGATTCAGCGAGTTATTTTGGAAATAATTAATATCCTCCCCTGTTTATTATTTCCAATAACATTTGACAAGTCATCATTTAAAATTATATAGGATATTTATCATAACAATTAACTTGTAATATTAAACCCTGGCTCATAGGAATGATGTAAACCAACTACTACTTAACATTATTGCATTTTATACCTGTAAGAAACACTACCAAAGAGTAATAATTAATTAGATTAGCTACACTTATCCAATTAGGGAGTGCAGCTATGAGATTAGAGCCAGGATTCCTATGTGAAGAAAATGTATGCTGCATGTGTAAGAGGGGTGTGTTTGTGTGTGTGTAAGAGAGAGTGATTGATTCAGAAGCAAATGAACAAACAAAATCAAAAAAGATCAGGAATTAGGAGGGGCATATTTTGAGTTCATTTTCTTGAAGCATGTTGTTCTCTATAGAGTGATTTAACCTGCCATGAACAGCATAGCACTTTTTTCTTTTTTCCAAGAAATGTTGCTGATGTACCACCAGAGGCCCTATGTGTTGTAACTGTTTTTCAAAGAATTAAGATAAATGTGTTTTCATATATCTATATTGACCTGTGCCCCTTTATGAGTAAAAATATTTACTTATTTCCAAGACAACCAATTGGATTTAAGGGTGCACTGAACAAACTGTACAGAGGTAATAGTTACAGAGTACTGACAGGGTTTTGTACATAATGAGAATTTGACAAGTGTTAGTAATTCCTATTATTCACTGTTCTGTCTTCCCATTGTGTTCAAAGAAAATCATCACTTTAGTAGGAGCTCTGGTGGTGTAGTGCCTAAGGCATTAGACAGCTAACCAGAAGGGGTGGTTCAAATCCACCAGCCATTCCTTGGAAGGAATACTGGGCAATCTACTTTCTATAGAGACACCGCCTCAGAAACCCATGGAGGAATCACTAAGAGTCAAAATTGACTTTATGGCAGTGAGTTTGATTTGGTTTTTCTTTATTATAACAATAGGAACTATAACATACACAGCCAGCAGTTATCCTGGTACTCTCTTAAGCATATAGCAATAGTTATAAATGATAGAGATACAAGCATATAATTAACACTCACAACAAGCTTTAAGGAAAGCATTATTACAGATCATTTACAGTTACCAAAAATATATATTACTGAACAGGAAGTGGAGGCTCAGAGAGATTAAATATTTTCTCTAAAGTTATAATGCTAGTAAGTTATAAGGGTATTTAAATCCCCCTAAAGTTAGAATTTTCTTTAATTCTTCTGTATCTTCATGCCATATTCAATTTGTATTCATTTACTATAATTTTACTTTAACTTTGTAAAAATGCTTTCCTCAATCTACCAGAAAGTTACTACCAACTGTGCCATACTCCCTCAGTGAATTATTATCAGATATTCATATTTCTACACAGGCTGACTAGTTTTCCTGCCCTTTCTTGCTCTAAGCTATTCCTCCCACCATTGCTGGTTTCAACTTCCTAAAATCATTATGTTCAGTTTACTTCCTCCTACTGTCAAAGATGAGTAAAACTTGTAAATTATACTACTTGCTGGCAACACTGAAAATCTAGGCAGCATAGCCTTTGGGCGTCACATTTAGGAAATATACATCAAAATTCTAAATGTGTTCCTGTCTGTCAAGAAGAAATTCTACTGCCGGGAATTTACCATAATGTAATTTTCCTATATATACCAAACAAAACATAATATAAACATGCTTATCTCATTATCAATGCTACTCAAGTGACTATGCACTGAAGGAACTTAGGACTTAAGGGGACATTTAATAAAATAGCCTCCACCCAACATACTGTGAGAAATTTGGCCTGCCCTCCACCCCAGGTATTGCTGAGGATACTGAAGAGTATACATTTCTTTTTAGCATATATTTTTCCTATTTCCTACATCTGTTGCATTCTTATTTCCTGCTCTGCACTGTGTCTCATGAAACTGTCTTTGTTTTGCTGTTCTATGTTGCTGAATTCTGAATCTTACCCCAATTCCTTCTTTATCTTAAAATACAAATTATCTAAATATATCACTTAATCTTAAATCATAGCTGTGGGAAAGCATGATAAACTAATATTTGGTGAAAAAGGATACAAACTACAGTTAGTAGTGTCAACATTTTAAACCACAATATTAGACATTACTGTGAAAAAAAGAAAAGACCAGACATTCCCCACTATGGGAGTATCTCACCATAAATAGGGCTTTTCACCAGAATTTTGAAATTCTCTTCATGTCTTTTTTTCTCCTGTCCAGACATTCTTCTCTTTTCTGAAAGGCCCTGGCAAAACATCAAATTTGTTTCTACCTATTTAAGCAACGTATTGTTTTGATTTGATAGACCTTGGGTAAGAATCAGAATTCTGAATGTTAACTAAGGGGGCAATAAGACATCGCTGGCTTAAGCCAGTTTTCCTGAATGATTAACCTAGTGCCCGCTTTCTCTCTCAGAAGGTTCCAGTTTGAAAGGTGCATTATATGGTCATCTAAATAAACAAATATATCTGTGATTCTGAAGCACTTGTTCTATCAACTCTAAATCAGTTGCTAATTGAGACAATTCCAATTCATTGCAATTCCATGGGTGTCAGAGTAGAATTGTGCTTCACAGGGTTTTCAGTGAGTAAGTTTTTCAGAAGTAAATCACCAAAACTTTCATGAAAGGCACCGCTAAATGGACACAAATCTCCAACTTTTCAGGTAGCAACCAAGCATATCATCATTTGCACTGCCCAGGTACTCCCTATGAAATATACTCAGCTCTAAAGCTTCTTCTCCTTGTAGAAAGATAAAATGGATCACCATTTTTCCTACTGAAGTGGGCAACGTGTGGCTATTTTATGAAACAGGAAGACAGACAATATAAAGGAAAATATAAATGTGGAGTTGAGAAGTCCAAAACATGTTCTAACTCTCATTAGTATTTTGATTATTTCTCTGGATTTCATTCTCCTTTTAGTCAACTGTATGTGAAGGGCTTTGCAGATTAGAAAGCCATTACTGCTGTCTCAGGTTATAAGTTTGGGTGGAGGTGCATGGAATTTGAACCTCCTCCAGGTAAAGCTGCCATGTTCACTGTCTGTGAATGTGTGAACAAAGTTTGGGATAAATTCATGACCATAAGTAGGGACTTAGATTTCAGATGATTTCAAGTTGGCTCTGACCCATAGTGACCCTTAGTACAACAGAACAAAACACCACTCAGTCCTGCACCATTCTCACAATTTTTGATATACATGAGCTTATTGTCAAAGTCACTGTGTCAATCCATCTTGTTGAGGGTCCTCCTCTTTTTCATTGACCCTCTACTTTATCAAGCATGATATCGTTCTCCAAAGACTAGTCCTTCTCACAACATGACCAAAGTACTTACGATGAAGTCTGGCCATTCTCACTTCTAAGGAGAATTCTGGCTGTACTTCTTCCAAGAAGTTCATTCTTTTGGCAGTCCATGCTATTTTCAGTATTTTTCACCAACATAATTCAAATGCATCAATTCTTCTTCTGTCTTCCTTATTCATTGTCCAGCTTTACATGCATATGAGGTAATTTAAAATACCATGGCTTGGATCATGTGAACCTTAGTTTTCAAAGGACATTTTTACTCTTTAACACTTTAAAGTGGTGTTTTCAGCAGATTTGCCCAGTGCAATATGTTCTCTGATTTCTTGACTGTAGCTTCCATGGGTGTTGATTGTGGTTACAAGTAAATGAAACCTCAATCTTTTCTTCATTTATCATGATTTATTGGTCCAGTTGTGAGGATTTTCATTTTCTTTTTGCTGAGGTGTATTCCAAAAGGAAGACTGTAGTTTTTCATCTTCATCAGTAAGTGCTTCAAGTCTTCTTCACTTTCAACAAGGAAGTCATGTGTCATCTGCATGTAGCAAGTTGTTAATGAATCTTTCTGAAATCCTGATGCTGTGCTCTCTTCATAGAGTCCAGCTTATTGGATGATTTGTTCAGCATGCAGATTGAATAGATATGGTGAAAGGATAAAATACTGATGCACACTTTTCCTAATTTTAAACCATTCATTATCCCTTTGTTCTGTTCAAATGACTGCTTCTTGGTCTATGTAGTGTTTGCTCATGAACACATTAGTGTTCTGGAATTCCCATTCTCTGCAATGTTATCCATAATCTTCTGGATCCACACAGTTGAATGACTTTGCATAGTCAATAAAACACAGTTAAATTTTTTTTCTGATATTCTTTGCTTTCAGGCAAGATTCATCTGACATCAGTAAAGATAACCCTCATTCTGTGTTCTTTTCTTAATCTAGGATGAATTTCTGGAAGGTCCCTGTCAATATACTGCTACAACCATTTTAGAATTATCTTCAGAAAATTTTATTTCTGTGATATTAATGATAATATTTGATAATTTCATACGAGATCAGACACGTTCAGGGTGGTTTGGTCGTACTCTTGTTGTTGTTATGTGCCATCGAGTCAGCACCGACTCATAGCAACCCCACCTTGGGTTTCCGAGGCAGTATCACTAAGGAAGTAGGATTGCCCAACCTTCCTTCTGAGGAGTGACTGATGGGTTTGAACTGCCAGCCTTCTGGTTATCAGTCAAGTGCCTTAGGTACTATGTTACCAGAGCTCCTTGGCCGTAGTCTATTATTTGATAATTTCAGAATTTTGTTGGATCATCTTTCTTTTGGATGGGCATAAATATAGATCAATTTCAGTCAGTTGACCAGGTAGCTCTCTTCCAAGTTTCTTGGAATAAATTAGTAAGCACATCCAGTGTCGCATCCATTTGTTGAAAGATCTCAATGGGTGTTCTGTCAATTCCTGGAACCTTTGTTTATCACCAATTCTTTCAGTGCAGCTTGGACTTCTTCCTTCAATATAAATGTATGCATTTCTTAATATAAATATATATTAAGAAAATGAATTTTTTTGTGCAAGGTACTGGTAATCTTAATGCACATTTTATATTACTTCCCCCCTCTTCCAGTTTCTTAATTGGTAATAAAATCTCAAAATTCAAATATCAAAAATAATTGGAGAGTTTCCAATATTTATCCCACTTCAATGGTTTAAAGGAAAAGAAATCTAACCATATGGGAAATGTAAGACACTTTTTTACAAATATCTTTTTATGGATTTTCGTATTAATTGCATGATGTTATTAAGTTTCCAGTAAACCTAACTTGACCTACTAAAGTGGTAATAAACCTTGAAGTATGATAATGCTGATCTTGATAAGATTGCCTAATGTTATGGGGAATGGAGAAAAAAAAGAAAATATCATTTTAAATGGTGTTTTCATGAGCCTGTGCAGCATCTTTATATATATATATATACACACACACACACACATATTCTTTTGTGATTTGTCCCAATAATAAATTCCAATAGCTGTCTCTTATTTTATAAACTTGGGTAAAGTATCTGTGAGTAATGTGTAATTAAATAATAGTTGGGGATAGTATTGCCTTGAAAAATATTAGATATTGCTATCAATTCACAGTACATGAGTTCATAAGCATGGGGATATTTCTGTATATGGGCCTGATACAATTACAGAACATGTAGTTGCATAAATACTGAATACTCAGGGGTTAATGTCATAGTTTAAGGTCTTCTTTTTCTTTTAGAGTTCATTTCAATGCTTAGGACGACACTGATTTGTTGCCCTGTGGCTGGCTTGTATCTATCTTCCCTTGCTGATCTCTGGGCTAATATCACCCAGGGGAAATCTAGCGCACTGCTAAATGTGTTTAGTCCTTTATATTTTTAAATCTACTGAAAATCATTATTGGCATTTTCAATTTATTTATTAGGCAAACCTTACTGTCAACCAACGAGTTTAGGTAGGTCATCTTATTATGCAAATCATCTCTACTGCTATACATTTTTATCATATGATTGTAGAAGGACTTGCTGTCTGTGGATAGCAGAGCACAGATATTTACCCATATTGATACTTTCCATAATTTATTGTTGCTGTTATGTGCTGTCAAGTCATCGCCAATTCATAGCAACCTTATGTACAACAGAACAAAACACTGCCCGGTCCTGTGCCAGCCTTCTATTATACCTGAAGGAGCTCTGGTAGCATAGTGCCTAAGGCACTTGACTGCTAACCAGAAG
>NW_006921970.1:1720841-1723448 GCF_000298275.1 Orycteropus afer afer | reverse complement strand
CCTGAGCCCATTGCTGCAGCCACTATGTCTATCCATCTCAATGAAGGCCTTCCCCTTTTCCGTTATCCCTCCACTTTACCAAGCCTAACATCCTTCCCCAGAGAATGGTCCCTTCTGACAACATGACCAAAGTAGATGAGACAATGTCTGGCCATTCTTGCTTCCAAAGAACATTCCTGCTGCACTTCCTCCAGGACAGATTTGTTAATCCTTTTAATAGTTCACAGTACTTTCATCATTCTTTGCCAACACCATAATGGTTGTAGCATAAATATACATACCCCATTGTATTCAAATAAGAAATACATATATTTCCAGAAGTCATATTAGAGCTTATTTGTGGGATTCAGGAGATAACAAAGTGTTACCAAAAAAAAAAAAGAAGAATACATTTTGAATAAAAACACACAATTCTAAATTCTATGCTTAGGTGTATATATTGGTCAGTATATTTAGTACATTCAGTCTTGGTTTCACAATTCTAAAATGAAGGATATAGTACCTATTAAAAAATATTACAGCAATTCTCTATCCATTCCATCAAAAAGGCACCAGAGGGAACCTGAACTTTCTAGAAGTAAGACCTAGGTTCTTTAGATCTCCTGGACTCTGTCAACCTGTTTCTGTTGAAACTACATGCACTAGGTCTTTGCTTTCTCAGGCCTTTCACTGTCCATTAGTAGGGACGAATGGGTACACACATGCTCAGATTCTGTCTCTCTCAGCCACCCAGCCTTTAACTGCAGCAAAGAGACACCTAGACATTTACTCAACATATTCAACCTTTTAACATTCAAATCCTCACCAACTTTGCATATCTTAAATCATCAGGACTGACCTCATTTATGCCTTTTATCCCTGACTGTGTCAATCACTAAGATACCTTAGGCCTCAAATCACCTCTTATCTCCCATATTATAACCTCCATTTGACTAGGCACATCTGTTCCACTATCTCTACCTCTCTCAACTTCTCACAAAACTGAATCACTGCTGGCACATCAATTCTGACTAATAGAGACTTATAGGACAGGGTAGAATGGCTCCATAGGGTTTCCAAGGTTATAAATCTTTATGGAAGGAGGCTGCCACATCTTTCTCCCATGGAGCAGCTCGTGGGTTTGCACTGTTGGCCTTTTTTTCAGCATCTGAATGCTTAACCAGTGCACCACAAGGGCTCTTCACTCTCCACCTAACCCTCTAAAATTCTTCCACCTTGTCCTAAGGACTCATTGTCTTTTATAAGCAAAATCTCTTATATAATAAAATTTTTCACTGAAACTTTCCTTAACTTCCATGATACAACTGAAATGTAGATTTCCCTCAAGGACAATGATCCCCCTTCATTTCTTTCTAGAGGTGGCTACTTTTCTTCTTCTATAGTCCTTTGGCCAGGAGGTACGTCACTTCTACTTCTCAGCTGTATACAACCACTATGCCTCCAGTCCTTTTGTCATCAGACTATATCTCCCACAACCTTTCATTGCAGTTGTTACCGAAAGCAAGTCTGTGTTCTGGTGCCACTCTTATCCACTAGGAACCACACTGAAATAAGGGAAAGAGAGAGCTTTATTCTTTTAGCATACCAAAGGAGACAGAGGGGTATCTAACCTCAGATTCTGTCTCTCCTCTGGGAGCCATTTGCAGCTTTCATAGGTTGTTGAGCCAAGAAGGTGGCATTATCACAGTTTTAGACACATGTTAAACATGTACAAACACTGTAAGCATACACAGTTAGAAAAAGTTACATCTTCTCATTATTGTATAAGCATATTTCATTATCATACTATCAGGGGTGTGATTTTTACTGTGGGAATATAACCTTTCACCTACTGACTGTTGCTCAAGCTATAAAGATTAATATGTAACAAAAACAGAAATTACAACCTTTTTACAAGAAACCACAAAGAGCATGAAGTTTATCCATAAATTTTAATGCCTCACAGCTGGTTTCTTTCCCCCCTCCTTTGAAGCTATGATGTTATACTAGTATAGAAACATCAGAGACTTCAGTTGATTTGTTTGCTAACTTTCTAAATTGTGATGCCAAGGATTGATGTTTATGTCTACATTGCAAATAGTTTTGTTTGTAGACTTCCCTGCACTTGAACCAAGAACATACAGGTAAGCAAAGAAGACAACAACAAGATGTTTGTTATAACATAGAAACAACAAGATAATGACAAAAAGTGATTTTAACCAATTAAGTTATGTAACTAAGAAATTAACCAGTCAAAATTTATTGCTGTAGGAGTTTGCAAATTTGAGTGGTGCTTCTATTTTGTTGTCACTTGTGAATAAGGACACTAATTTTATGCTGGTCTTGTTCAATTTGTTCTGAGACATCTACCAATGAGCAGCAGGTTGCATTTATGTAAATACATAGCCGTCTTTGGATGCCAGTATCAATTTCAAAGCAACTCTATTTTGTAACACTGTTATTTCTATAGAGTTAATTTATTTTTGTATATTTATTATTATTTGCTGAGGTGTGTTGACAAAAGATTCTGTAGTTATAGACATTTTGAGTGAATTTATGGAGAATGTGATTGTCATTGTAGTTTTTTCCAATACCCATTATAAGGATGAGAATTCCCCCCCCCCCCCC
>NW_006921970.1:1718632-1719885 GCF_000298275.1 Orycteropus afer afer | reverse complement strand
AAAAAAAAAAAAAAAAAAAGCCTATATTGGAGGAATTTTGGCTGTAATCCCAATTTGCTTTGCTTCTGGTTGTGTACTACTTAATGTAAGGTGGGCTAATACCTGGTATTAACTCATAGTTAGCCTTATCTCGTATCTCTTTAGCCTCTACTTATGGCACAATGGCTTACTCAACATCTACCTGGATGATGGTTTCCGGTGACTGAATAGCTAGAAAGGAAGCTTGCATTATACAGTCATGCTCAGGGGAAGAAGTCAATTTTTCATTAGTAAAACTTATTTGTGTTTGCATTTTAGTAAGTCAGTCCTGACCCAATAACAGGGTAGGGCATTCTGGCATATACAGAAAGCTATGAGACAGAACGTTTTCTCGCAGTTAACATTCCATTGTATGAATTAAATTTCAGATAATTTCCTTTCCAGTTACTCCTAAAATAGGCATTATTTTTTTAGACAAAGGTCCTTTCAAATTATTTAATACTGATCAGGTTGCACCATTGTTAATTAGAATATCTATTAATCCACAGTAGATATTCATAGTAAACAGGGGCTCTGAGGGGGTGATGGAAAACTTTAGTTTGGCTCTGAACCCTAACAATCAGAGTCTTCAGGAGCAGCATGGTGGCTCCTAAATACATGCTCTGAAGAAGCTCACACTCTAGATTAGGTCCTGCAGGTCTGGTATATATACCCCTCATTACCGTCTTCCCTGGCTGTCTGGACATTCCTGATTCAGTTAGCCAGCAAACACAACTTACTTTCCATTATTTCTTGATGATATTAACTCCTTCCATACTTCATTTTTCATTATTATTGTTTATTTCAATAAAGTACAATAATATTTATAATACCATTGTCTTTTCAATTCCATTAATTATGCTATTTCAATAATGCTGTCTTTCAATTTATTCCAGTCACTTATGGACATACTAGACAACATACATTTGCCACTGCTAGTAACTGTTAACTGGCTACACCAGTCATGATTGGATAACTGAGGTGCAGTAACAAACAATTTCTAAATCTCAATTGATTTGAACAACAGATGTGTATTTTTTGCTCACACAAATTCTGTTGAATGTCCAAGAATCTTCCTAGGGAATTTCTATTCATTTGCTGTTGTCTTATTGCACTTCTATCAATATATGCTTCCATGATTGCTCCATCATATGCCAAGTCCTACAAATGCTCGCACAGGAATTTAATGTCCCCTTCTGAAGGGTTTGTCCATCACATTCACTAACATGTTATTA
>NW_006921970.1:1705863-1713392 GCF_000298275.1 Orycteropus afer afer | reverse complement strand
AAACCCAGTGTGGGGTCATGATTAGTCAGAATCAACTGCACAGCATATTTTTTCCCCTCCAGGGAGCTGCAAAGTGAGTTTGAACTACCAACCTTTGAAGTAGCAACACACTGTAAATCTCTTGAGCTATGTGGGCTCTTTTTTTCTTCCTGATACCCTTGTGCAGATGCTTATGGCTCATTCTCTCATCTACTGCAAGTATTTTCTCAGTTGTCACTCAGTTATAGTGCCCTGCCACTATCAGTCTCCTTTCTTCCTCCTGTTCAACGTTCTTTGTAATATTTATAGCCTTTGGAATATATAATTTACTTATTTATCTTCTTTAGGTTTTGTGTCCTCAAACTTATGTAAGCTCCATGAGGGCTGAAATTTTTGTCTACCTTGTTTATTGATTATTGTGAGAATTGGTTGCATAGTTACAAGAAATTTTCAAACCCAGAAGAGAAGTAGAGTACCGTGGGAGGGACAGCTGATGTTAGAATTAGTAAAAAAGTTTGAAGGGTGATATCGTCTGACTTCCAGCTCATAATATTCAGCCTTGGGCTGATGTTGCTGTTGGTAATTCTGTCTCTCTCCTTCTCATGAAGTTATGTTGTTGTTGTAGTTATGTGCAGTCAAGTCAGACTCGACTCATAGCGACCCCTCCTTGGGTTTCCAAGGCAGTATCACTACAGAAGTAGATTGCCCCATCTTCCTTCTGAGGAGTGGCTATAGGAGGTTGGAAAAAGATGCCAACCCCACACCCTTTTTGCATTAGGACAAATGACAATTTTTTATCACCTAAATTAGAAGTGTTGTGAAAGACTATGTACTTTTGACCAATAAAAAACCAAAACCAAACTCACTGCCATTGAGTCAGATCTGACTCACAGCGACCATTCCTAGGGTTTCTGACGAAGTATCATTACAGAAATAGATTGCCCAACCTTCCTTTCTAGGGGTGGCTAGTGGGTTTGAACTGCTAGCCTTCTGGTTAGCAGTCAAGTGCCTCAGGCACTATGCCACCAGAGCTCCTTATTTTGACCAATACTGGATGAATATTGTTATGACAATGAGGGAATAATCATCACAATCTCTTCTGGGCAAGAATGCTATAGAAAATTTTTATTTTAACAAAGAAATCAAAGGTACTACTTTGTCTGCAAGGAATGATATTCTATGATCCCATACTTCAGACATTATCTATCATTTGAAATTATTGAATTGTAATCCAATACATGTCCTGTTGTTGTTGTTGTTGTTTGCCATCGAGTCAGCCCCGACTCATAGCGACCCCTCCTTGGGTTTCTGAGGCAGTATCACTACGGAAGTAGGATTGCCCAACCTTCCTTCCGAGGAGTGGCTGGTGGGTTTGAACTGCCAGCCCTCTAGTGAACAGTCAAGTGCCTTAGGCACCGTGCTACCAGAGCTCCCATACATGTCCTGGTCATGTATATTTTTCTTACTTTTTTTGTTTGTTTGTTTGTTTGTATTGTAGCCACTCTATAGAATTAAGATATGGAAATCCAACTAAAATTTGGTTCACATGTCAAGGCTGATGGTGCTACAGAAACAGAATGAAGGTCTGAAAAATGTTTATCATTTACATAATGAGATTTTCTAAGGAGAGCAGGGCAGGCCTCCTAAGCTGATCCAAAAATGTTTTGAGAGAACAAATAAAGGAAACTGGCTTTAGTATTTTTATGGTGGATAGCAAGGTGATGATTCTCATGTATGACAGTTTTTTTGTGTTTTGAATCTCCCTCCAGCACCTAAAGAAAGAACACTAAGCTTTTTTATAAGGTGATTCACAAGTAGGACAAGGAGCTATGGTAGTACAGTAGGTAAGGCGTTTGACTGTTAACCAGAAGATCAACGGTTCAAAACCATCAGCTGCTCTGTGGGAGGAAGAGGGAGAAATCTTCTTCCATAAAGATATGCAGCCTTAGAAACTCTATGAGAGCTTCTATAAGTCACAATAGATAGATAAAGGCAAGAGATAAAGAGGAAGGAGTAAAGCTTAAAATTTGTTAGCAGTCAAATATCAAAAAATGGAGTTAGAGTCTTTATTAACATCTCCATAAAATTATTAAATATAGTAAAATTGAGTAGTATTCTTTTTCTATTCCTTATTTTATAGCACTTGATTTCTTTTTTCACCCTTTCATAGGCCTCAATATAGTTTCTTAAATGACCATGGGCCAATACTCCACAACACCAAATGGCATTCAAATTGACATATGGAAAATAAGGAGATCATGATTTTGCTTGTAAATGATAAGTATTGCTTCCCTAGCACCCCCAGGACTTTGTCTATTTCCTATTTACACACATATGTTTGTACTCAAAAAAACAAAAACAAAAACAAAAACAAAAAAAACACAAGTATTCTGGTATTGTAATTATCCAGCAGTCTAGAGCTTCCTAATCTATCTGACAAGGTAGTATTACAAGGAAGCATACATATGTACCTGATCACGTGACAGGTCTCTCGGGTGTAGGATTCCAATTTTATATAATGATGTTCAGCCACTATCTGATGCCACTCTGTTTTATCAGCCACAGAAGATACTCAGGGCACTTTGTTATCTTCTCTAATAGTCATCCTATCAGACAAGAGATTGTATCTCAATAGCAAAGTAGGAATGAAGGAAATGATTCTTAATTCCTTGAAGATTCTGAAATTGTCTGATTTAGAATCAACTAGGTGGTTAGATTATCTTCCTCATTATAATGATGCTGAAAAGGAGAGCTTCAGAAGAAGTCAAGAGAAACAAGTTAAGTACATTGCTGATGGAGTAGTTTTCCGTGATTACATGATGCACATACTCACACGGATTTACACATTACTTTTCATATCACTATTCTCGTTCCTTTAAAGACATTTTATTAACCTAAAAGCAAGTAACTGACATTTTAATGTCCAACACCACAGTCATTTATTGTAAATGACATTTACAATAATATTCAGTAAATCTATAAAATCTTCACTAAGCTAACATAATTAAGTTGGAAGTAACAACAACAGTGTCATACAGAATGCCTGTATGCTTTATGCAGTGAGAAGCAAAGACACTGCCCATTTTAAGAGTGAAAGCAAAGAAAATATAAATACATACTTTAGTGAATATAATTTGTATATCTTTTTCCTTTAAAATATTTATTTTTATACTAAAAATCTTTTAAACATAAGTAATATTCAGAAAAAGAGGTAAAAATGAAGCCATTTGTTAATGCTGTTTTCTTTTCATTCTGTATAGGTTGATTTGCCTTTTATAACATGCATATAATTTATTTATAGATAAAACCTCCATTATGTTTTTCTCTAATCTTGTAAATGTATTTTTTATTTTGCCTTGTAGCAGTCATATTCTTATTTTAGAGATTCTTGAAGTTTATTTCTAAGCATATTTCCCCCAGAGAGGCAAAGTTAGAAAAGATAAATAACAGTAGTCCACTGTAGACAGAGAACTTTGTTTTAGAGTTAATAATGACTGAGAGAAAAGCCACAGAAAAATCATAGGCAAAACTCAAGATATTGTCCAATTGAGTCATAGGCATTAAAAGTTAGATGAAAATATGACAATTCAAAGCAAGTGAAACCACTTAGAAATCATACACAAATATAATATATTAGTATCTATGTGGCAAAGAGTATCATTCTCTTACTTCTTATTGGTAGCATCCTAAAAAATGATGTAACTTAAATATTGAGTACGTGTTGTTGTTATGTGCCATCAAGTAGGATCCGACTCAAAGCGACCACTCCTTGGGTTTCCGAGGCAGTATCACTACGGAAGTAGATACCTTACTTAGTCTGGTTATATTTTGTTTATGCAGAGATATATTGTATAACAGAAATTCTGGTAGCATGGTACCTAAGGCACTTGACTGCTAACCAGAAGGCTGGTGGTTCAAACCCATCAGCCACTCCTCGGAAGGAAGATTGGGCAATTTACTTCGGTAGTGATACTGCCTCGGAAACCCAAGGAGGTGTCGCTATGAGTCGGTTCGACTCGACCGCTCGTAACAACAACAACATATTGTATAAGAGGCAAAGCACTGTTAATATACTAAACTCTCTAGAAGTATATAATCATAGAATTTTAAGGCAAGAAAGAATTTAGCAGTTGTTACCATTAGGAGACTCATGCACAGAAAGCTATAGTGACGTGATCAACGTCACAAACTGATTTGATGATACAACTATGGCTTGAAATCTTGTGGGTTGACTCCATTTTTCTTTATATGACCTAGATTAATCTATTAAAACCATCTAAAATTCTTTGCTATTATGTTTCATTCATCAAGAAAATAAATGGTCAAAATAATATTTTCTAATTAACATTTGTAGAAGATGATTACCATACACTCAGAACCTGGCTTGCAGAACTAAATTCTATTTAAATTCTTCTTATTATTTATTTATTTATTTATTTATTTATTTATTTAGGTCATATGTGCTGTATATCCACTGTACTCTTGATCTTGTCTGACTCAAGCAGGAATATGGCTTAGAAACTGCATAATAAAAAGAGAATGGATGGAAGAAAGTAAACCTTGAAAAGAGGGACTCAGCAAATATTTGTACAACAACGTTCTTTGTGGCACTATTCGCAATAGCCAAAATATGGGACTAGCTTGTGTCCATCAACAAGTGAATGGATAAACAAAATGTGACATATACGTATAATGGAGAAATATTTTGTGTATAGATGAGAAGTAGATTACAAGTTTTCTCTTCCTAGCCTGTCTTAGTCTGAATACTCCACTGAAACCTGTCTGCTTTGTGTGGCCCTGCTGGTGTTCTCAAAAACTGGTAATACAGCTTCTAACATAACGGCAGCATGCAAACCACTGAAATACAACTGTGTGTATTTTTATTATTAATAAAAAGTAGAATTCTAGAAGAATATTCCTCCTGTTCACTTTATCCTATTTGCCGTATTTTTAAAAGGAAACACCTTCATTTTTTATAAAGGTACCTGACACAAAATATTTGCCCAGTAAGTATTTGCTGAATAATTGGATAATTAATAAATAAATAAAGCCAAATCATGGATAACATTAAAATATTTGTTGAACTTCCAAATCTATTCCAAACTCCTTTTGGGTTAAAATATTTGAATGTGAGCCTAAACTCTGCAATTTTCCAGGAACACTATCAGGAAAAAAAAAAAAGTCACCTAATTTATTAGTTGTTTGTTTTCTTATCTGTAAAATAGAGATAATTGTCCAGTGGATTATTTTAATAGTTACATAAAACAGATTTATATGGAAAGAACTTTTTCAAAATGTATTTGTAATTTACAATGGTAATTGTGCTTGTGTCTTTAATACAAAAATTATATTTGTCATCCTACATACTGGATGTTAACATGTTTGTTAACGTGTTTCTGTTTGTTTTGGGGCCTCTCATGTAAAATGAATTTGAGTAAATATTTAAGATTTGGAAGATTTTGCATGAAAATTTCTACTTTTTTTTCTTAAAAACTATAATATTTACAAAATTTCAGAAAGGAAGACAGAAAATACATTCTCTACTTCATTCCAGTTCATACAATCCATTTTATATTTTAAGAATCAGGTTTTTGTTATATTTGGTTTTAGAAGCTCAATAAATACCAGAATAACTTTATCATTCTTCATTTCAACTGGCTTTTGAAAGCTGGTCTGATTCACTTACTTTGCACACATGCCACCCTCCCAAATATTGTAGTTTGCAACCTCTCTTTTCTGTAGTAATTTTTCTAGACTGGCATTGGATAAATGACTTTTTCATATGAAACAGCTAGGATTGAAGGGCCTTGAGGACATATCTCTATCATAAAATCCTCCTCAAGAAGGAAATTCTGGTAGCTATAGAGTCAACCTTTTAATTTGCCATTTTGATCTCCATTAAGCTGCAAATATAGCTGGAAAAATTGGGCTTAGTTTTCAATCATTTGTAAAGTAATACTTCTAATATGTATCAAGTCTCACATTCATTATGTCATTCGATATGCAAAATAATTCTGTGTAATACCTAGGATATTGTAATGTCTTTTTACTTTTACTTCCTTTTACTTGTAATTGATTGACTTAGTTACTTCTAGAGCTCAAACAATATTGTCAAAATGTAATCTCATCTCACACTCAGCCTTTCTCTGTATAAGTACCATTCTCAGGCAGATAGTCTTCTTGTGGAACCCAGGAAGCTTCCAACTCACATTTCAGATTTCAACCACCAGTTGGAGGACACTGTCATTTTTCCATTACTTCATAGAATTGTCATGAAGATTCAAATATTGATTGCATTGAAAATACATAGAACAGTGCCTGGCATGCAATAAGAATGTATTTGCTATTATTACTCAAGCAAAAATTCTGAGCCTCACATGTTTTGATTTGGCTTGGACCATATGTATGTATCCAGGTTTCAGTGTTCCAATCAGACAGATCTCATCCTAAGCACTGAAGAGAGCAATCCAACATGCTTAGTCCTGTGGAATAGGATGGGATAGAGGTAATGTTGAAAATCAGTGTTCAGTTATTAATAAAAATGGAAAAAGAAAGATGCGATGGTTGATATTACATGTCAACTTGGCTAGGCTGTGATTCTCAAGGGTTTGGCAGATACTGGACTGATCACTCTTCCATAATGTAATATAATATAATCACTTACCATGATGTGATCTGATATGATTAGCCAACCAATTGAAATAGAGTTTTCTTGAGGATGTGGCCTACCTCCAGTACATAAATCACAAAGCTCTCTCTTTCTCTCTCTTTCTTGCTAGCAGTCTTCTTATCTCCTAGTCAGCTGACCTTCAGCTCCTGGAAACTAAACCTGTGGAAGGCTCTGACATGCCTTTTAACCTATGGATATGGGACATACCAGTCTTCCCAACTGTGTGAGCTATTTTCTTGAAGTAAATCTCTCTCTCTCTCTCTCTCTCTCTCTTCTCTTTCTGTGAAAAAGAGAGTGACAGATATGTTTAATATCTATGACAAGTTCTGTTGTATGAGCACCATATTAAATCTTTATAGGTGCCCACTTTGGTTTCCTTGTCACCACTGCTATGGCTGCTAGAATTGCTAGCAGCAGGCAGAGAAATAGACACTGAAAACATGGTAGGTAAGAGGGCAGTGGTGGGAGTGAAGCAAGAGAAAGCAAGTGAAGAAGGAGGAGAAAGCACCTAACTCTGCCTCCTATTCTTCTCTCCTGAGCAGTAGGAGCAGACTGGGCCATCACTGCCCCTACCACCACTGTCTACCTGCTGCCTGGACAAAGACTCATGGGCAAGTATATGTGCAATTAGATATTATCCCTACAATTTTAAGAGACACAGCTCTCTCTCTGAATGTATATGTATGTTGTTGTTGTGTTTTGCCATCAAGTCGGATCTGACTCATAATGACCCCTCCTTTGGTTTCTGAGGTGGTATCACTATGGAAGTAGATTGCCTAATGTTCCTTCCAAGGAGTGGCTGGTGGGTTTGAACTGCCAGCCTTCTGGTTAGCAGTCAAATGCTTTAGGCACTATACATATGTATATATACATGTACATC